>NC_135774.1:19345320-19429777 GCF_028453695.1 Augochlora pura | reverse complement strand
CCACAGACGCACGCTTGGTTCTATCGTACACCTTTAAACGCTTATCAGCAGTTGTAGATTAACTTGCAATTCGCGTCCTCATTGGCGCTGACTGCGAAACAATGACGATGATAAATAATGCGCAAAGGATGGCTTAAATGCTCGCTATTTCTCGAGTAAATTGACATGAAAATATTACGCTCGCGAGTCAAGCCGACACGACGGTATTGAAGTGCACGCGTGCCACATTTAAAATTCGAAGGACACCGATGATTTTGGAGTCTGCAGATTTCAAAACGTTTCACGATTAATGAGAATTGAAAGGTGGACGAAATTAAAGTTGCTCGTCAAAATGCTTATCATTCAAAAAACGATTGCGTTATAAAAGTTACAAAATGTGACCGAAAATTAGTTCGAGAATTGTAGATACAATACTGCATTGTATGTCATTAGATTTTCTTTTGAATTTGTCTCGAATTAAATTAATTTAATCGCTGATTTAATTAAATACCGGTGCAGCATCGAAAGATAGAATTTCTTAGGTCTGCTATATTTCTAATACATTGATAATATGTATACTTCTGAATATAATACCAGATTAAACATGGTTACAATCGAGCAGTATCCGTTTGTCGCCAAAATTTTTAGAAATCCAATCTAATCAGGAAATTGAGTCACTGCCGATTGCGGTGCTAGTTCTACTTCTTATCTCCGATTTGGTATTTCGTGGAATACGGGTAAGAGCCACGGTTTAGATTTCAAATTAAAGGGATTAAGAAGCATCTTAAAGGGTTCAAGCAAGATTCAATAATTGTTAACGTTGTTTTAGACATGGATGGAAAATTTGCGATAATTTCAGTTTCTCTATTCGAAGAGTGTATCGTACTCATTCGTCCCTCTTATTTGCAACTTGTAAAATAAGAATAAGTTGAGAATAATCACTTGAATCGTAGGTAATATTAGTATCTGTCAATTTGATCATCGACGTGAACGTTAACTTTATTGTGCAATATGTCTCATGCCGAGATAACAACGCGATTATTTTTAAAGCACAATGGCGGCAAAATTTAGAAAAGATGCTTATTGACAGAACGCTACGGATGACTCGACTGTTTTAACTCATTGTATCTAATTTATTTTCACTGATACATTTTTGTGACTATAGAAGCTAGTATACTTTTACCGGATCTTTGTATACTCATTGTAACTAATTTCTTCATCCTGTTTATTAATGCGAAATGCCAATTTCTACATATTCTACATATTCTGATTCTACATATTTTGCATAAGTTACATTTTCTTCTCCAAGATATCAGCACTAAATGTTAACTCGAATCGTAAAACTGCAATCATTTTTTTCCAAACAGTAACGTAAAATGAGAACTGCAAGTTTAGTGGCATGATATGCGCAATTATAAAAAAATAGAGTATTGTTTTGTTTTTGATCATAATATTTACAATTTGGAGTGAACAAGCAGATGCGAAACATCGATGGTTGTTGTCATCGAGCCACTTTTGTGTATTATTTTTAGCAAAACGATCGTTTTGCACAATTTGTCAACAAGAATGTAAACTCAGATTATGGAACAAACGATCGAATACGTTAGATGCAAAAAAATTAGTACAAGCCATGTGTACGACATTGTATGTACCATTTAAATCTCAGTGTTGAACGTGCTTTGCGTGGTTACAATACACGAGCATTAATATTAATAAAAGCCAGGAGTATACGCGTAAGCCGTACACAGATTCTGTCGTCACCACTATAATTTCTCGGTGTACACGGTGTCCACAAAGTAGCGACCCGCACATTCTATAGGATATTTCTGTTTGTGTAGCACATTATACATACGATTACATTGTAACTAGTCTACATAACGGTACCTACCATGTTAGCTTTTGATAAATTCGAAATATGATGTTCAAAGTGTGTTACAAACATTTCTTTATGCATTCTGATTCGCGTGTTTTCTTCATTACTAATTTTATCGTGCAATAAACATAGTTATGTATGACTTTTTTATCTTTTAATTGACAAACTGTGAACAAAGTTATAATATCTTAGGACAATAGAATTAGTAACATAAAATAATTTTTACCTTTTCTTTCTTGTATTTATTGTTGATTCATGTCGGCTTCATCATTATTTTGTCATTATTTTACTTTTGTTTCACGTTTTCGTTCCAAATTTTTACTGTTTACAGAAATGAAGGTTTTTCTTTGATAAGCGGATTATACAAGTATTAAACAAATTAGTGAATTTGATATATGACGTCGATTGACCAAACTGTTACACTAAAGACAAATTTTCGAATAATCTGCATTCATGTTAATAAACTTTTATACCGAATATGCAAGAACATACAGTGAATATTTATTAAAGAGATTTAACAAGGGTATAGGTTCGATTGGATTATTATTATTTAATGGAAAACGTATTTAGAGAGCATTAACCACATTATTGACACAAAGAAATGTGAATTTATGGCGCGTTCATCTTAAACATAATTCAGAGAAATTATAAACTGTTCTGTATACATTTCATGGAGTCGATATAGACGTTTGGTGTTGTATAGACGTTTTGTTAGGTCGACCATCTGCTGCTTCTTGGATCTGTATTGCAAGTCTACCTGGATCAAAGTTCTCTATAAGGCAAATACAGTGGCGCGAATAATTGTAGACTCACAATAACTTTTACATTTTTTGTGATATTCAAGCAAAAACTTAAGAAAACACCGTATTTCTATATTTCTATATTAAAATTAATACATATTAAAAATATATAAATATAGCTTCATTTGGTTTTTGTTAAAATATCATTAAGAATGTAAAAGTTATTTTGCGTTTATTATCATTAACAGCCATGTAAGTGGCCTCCTTTAACTGAAACACCTTACATATTTAAAA
The DNA here is from genome assembly GCF_028453695.1 of Augochlora pura. Lineage (NCBI taxonomy): Eukaryota > Metazoa > Arthropoda > Insecta > Hymenoptera > Halictidae > Augochlora > Augochlora pura. The sequence goes on along the minus strand of NC_135774.1, from coordinate 19,426,891 downwards.
AGAACTTAACAAAATATTATATTTCTATACATTCTTATATCGGAAATAATGGAAAATGAAAACACACAAATACTGTACTTTGTCAAGTCTTCGTTTAGTTCTCAGTAACAATGTAGAAATTACTTTCATTCTAAAATTATGCACACCACTGTAGCTCACTTATCGTAATGAAATCTGCTACCTGTTGGCTCCCGCAGTAACCGTGGTAGCCGGAAAGCTTTGTGTCTTTAATAATATTTCACATTCTTGCTTCGGTCCGTTTCGTTGCGCAATAGCAAGGTCAGTGTCCATTCGAATGATCTATTTTTGAACGGGAGGAGCTCCGGTACCCAGTACAAGCTTCGACATCGGTGCGAACTATTATGAAAGCGGCTGCACTACGCAGAATGACAGTTGGTGTCGGAGAACTGCCGAACTGCGTCTACTAGTAGCACGTGACACAGTGACATTTCAACTTGTTTTTGGTCAGTCTTTTCAAATTCATCCTACTCACACATGCGATATCAACGCTTTCTAAAGACGCGAGCAATTTATTTTAACGGTACGCATCAAAATTAGGTACTAGCTTGTATAGTTAAAAAAAAAACCAAGTTTAAAACTCTCATAAAGTTGGTGATTTTATTTATATTTTCCCGGGTCACGTTTTCGTCAAGAAACAGAATGTGGAAGGGTATATTCGAATTTATAAAATTGACGAGATTATTGATTTCGTTTATAGAAACGTTTTATTAGCACTAACAACGAAGTTTGCGAGTCGCAGAATTAATCAACAACCATTCGATTATAGAAGAAGCCGTGTAAGTTTTGTATCAGTGCCTGTGCAACTTGTTTTGTTGGCTATCTCGAGAAAAATACAATTATCTGCTGTCGTAGATCACTTCTTAATCAGTCGATCAGACGGTAAAAATACTGGCGACGCCGTCGTTGCTTTATCGAATGTATGAGTAAAACGTATTCACGCGAATTGTTTTACCTGTAGATACGTATTTTCGAATTTAGAGGGGAAAAAAATATATGTGGTATCGTAACTACAGTGTTTCGGAGATAAGTTTTTCACGATTTATGAGAATTATATTTAAAAAGCGAGATTCTGAAAATTACATAAAATATCAAATATCTATTATTTTCACGATAGAAGAAAATTATATTTAAAAGACAAGACTCTCAAAATTAAATAAAACATCTCAGCGAACAATGAAAAAGCGACTATTTTAACAGGACGAACGGCGGGTCACTTTATATGGATAATAATGTTATGATGGAGTATAAATTCTTAAAGGAGAAAAAAAAATGAAAATGGCGGTAACCGCGCGATGACTTATCAATACGTATAGCGAGATTAATGGCGCCAGTTGATCATTTTCATTGGACACGAAGATTTCGTCAGTTGAATCGTTGGTTCGACGTGGCATTATGCTTGGCACGTTCAGATTTTTATTTTACTTTCGTTTTTATTGCTTCTGTTGTTTGCAAGGGTGGTAAAGTTACGTGTATGCGATCTCATGTAAATAACATTCTAGTTGTTCTGTAACGTTCTACCTTGTTGTGATACCCGCATCGATAATAATCGTGATCCCATAATCGATCCAATGCCGTAGTTTAACAAATACTCATACTAATTGGCAGAAACGAAGTTTTTATTGATTCGCTAATCGAAAGTTGTTAGTTAAACTAGTGAACTGAAGTTAAAAATGAAAAATGCTAAAATAACTTGTTTACATCTTTGTTATAAACAAGATTGAACAGAACAGCTCTATCACAATTCATTTGGAATACACCAGCAAACGGAGGGCATGTAAATTAATTTATTAAGCAAAAGGCTTTAATCAGAAGTTAAGGTGACGTCACAGTTGGCGTAAAAGGAAAATCGTGACACACGCGGAAATTGTGGATAAACAAATTATATTTTACTGCAACGAGAGAAGGTACAATCTACGTGGATTTTCTGTTTGCGAACTTTGAATGTGCATGGCTTTATTTATAAATTTGCGAGCGATGCAAGGGATTCGATAGCTATGCATTATGCAGGTTTACAAAACGATATCCAAACGTGACGGATACGCTCATCCCGAGAGAGAGAGAGAGAGAGAGAGAGAGAGAGAGAGAGAGAGAGAGAGAGAGATCGGCCAAAATCGGCCTATTCGGTACACCGTAATTTCATTCTCGTCCTGATATTCCTACTCGAGATCAGAAACGATCGCTCCCGGCCCCTGAATGAATAAATACCGAGTGGAAGAGCCGGTTCGCCAGATGCTTCGATTATCTTCTTTTTTCCCTTCCCTCTACTTTTTCTCCGAGCTACGAACACGATACACACGCCGATCGTGGAAAGCAGAACTTTTCGTGCGACGCGGCAGCGGCTTGCGTAGAATTAGGGGAGTCGGTGCGCAACAAATCGATTTGTATCGGATAGAAAGTTCCCAAGTGCTTTCAAGTACGAGAAAACAGGGATGTGCACGGCAATCGCAGTATAGTTATTTCGCCAGAATATATCATTAACTTGACAACATATTATTTTCATACTCGGTTACTTGTTCCCTCGGCCACTGTTTGCAGACGTTACTTACTACGCATGAAGTTTGAGAAGCGTTTAACGTGTTGAATGTCACTAATTTTTAACCGATCTTTGGCATTTATTTATTATTAGTTTGGAGTTGACAAACTACATTGAATTTAATCAACGTATGTGAATTTTTTGGGTACTTATGGGAATATAGTAAAATGTAAAAAATGATTGAAATTACTGATTTTTTAAAGAGTCATATGAAGTTTGTATTCCCTTATAAAGTGTATTATTCATAAGATACAGCAGAACATAACCGAAAACACGTTGACAATGTACTTTATGTTTGCGGAATACACAATAGTAGTCCGAGGCAGTCGAACAAAACTTACCCTGTTTCGAGGGGGGACATCGTATAGTGATCGCAATTTTTTACTGGCTGGACGTGTTTTCATGATGTAAAGGTGGCCGTAGTATTTTAAAAATGAATCTTCATATTCTTTTATATGAACGAATTGTATATTTCTAGGTCGGTCTATCGACCTAAGACACTGTAATTTTAGAAGATCGTAACGCGAAGTAAAAAAAGGTAACCTTTAAGACAGTATGAAATGACGTTTGAGCGATCTTCAAAAACCAAAATATTTGGGTCATTGAATTTACTTTGAAATACATTATCTGCTTGCATAAAAGTAAGTATATAGTTCCATTAAAAAATAATCCAAGGCCACATTGAAATCGACTATTCTAGAACGTTCTCTTTTTCTCTAGATAAGGTTCATTTTTAACATTTTTTTTAAACGAACTATAGTATGCGACCTAGAAGATAACTGTGTGTGTGTGTGTTACTTCAAATGAGACACCTTGTTTATAAGTTCTATATTCGAGTGGCGGCGGGTTAGAAATTGTAAGAGATTTTCTGATAAGGCCAGAGTTTGGGGTTTGAGACATAGTTTTAGCCAAGGGGCTGTTCGGATTAGGTAAAAAAATTGAAAGCTGGGTTTAGGTAAAAAGATAAACAGAATGTAAGTTTTTTTATCTAAAGATAAAGAAAATGAAAGAATGTTTTATTAAAAAGAATAAGCACAATACAAGCACAATAAAAGTATGCAGTACGTTTTATTTGATAAATATAAAGCTAATTAATCCGAAAACGATAGTTCTGGTGTCACTCGTCGTAATGTAAGGACGATATAGAGTTCGAGTGTCGTTCTTAACTCTATCTACATATTCGATATTTAACCTCTTTGGGGATGAATTTTTATAGTAGGGAACAATCTATTTAATTGTTTCCCTTTTATTTATCATCCATCTCATTTCATTCGACGAGGTTTTGTTAGTATTGCTGAGGGATTCTGTAGCGAATAGTTTTTCAACTGATTCTTATTTTCCTTACACTTAGAATAATCGTAATTTTAAGAGTACTAAACGTACACATATGTAGCGAAGGGCGTGAAGAGGTTAAATTCGTTTTCTATTTCGTGCAAGTGACACGAAATGATTAATATCAGTAGCGGCGCGACGTTTGATAGCCGAGCAATTCGGACATTTCCGAGCGATGTTCGCGAAACAATTGATAAAGAAGTGACGAATGAATCGCAGGTATTTCATTTCCATTGTTTTACTGTCTTCATTAAAACTTCTGTACGATGAACGTTGAAAATTGATCATCTGATTGGGGTTCGAAGTACGCGTCGGAACGTGCTTATCAAACACTGCAACAGAATGTGTTCAGTGAGAAATAGTAATGCGGTACACTTATTGTAATTGGAATCCTGACGTGAACATTGATGAGTTGACAAAAGGAGATGTAGACGTTAATAAATCAATGTCACGGATTAATTTCTTACTATTTTGTAAAATAAAAAATTTCTTTTATAAAATAGGAATGTTAGTTAAAAAAAACTGTTATGGAATCGAATTAGTGTTAACACTCGCACATTTTGACAAATATGTAACTCAGGATCGATTATAATTTTATTTAGCAATTTTGTTCAATATTTTTCGTAATATCCTTTCTCGACTAGTTTTTCTACACTCCATAAGCTACATTATAGTTAAATAATAATTAAGAATTAAAAGATTAAAGATTTGAGTAGGTCAGAGTTATTCTATACGTGTTATTCTATGTATAGTATATTATATTATATGTTTTATATAAACATATATAAGTACAGTTGCATATAAATATAGCTTTGCGAACAGGAATTGTAACAGAGGTTGAATATTTGTAAAAACAGCACAAAAAATTGTAGAATTATAGAAAGTGGAAGAAGAGAAAGCAGATAAATGTTCTGTCGAGAGTCAAATTGTTCTATTAAATTATATCTTGTACTGTTGTATTTCGACTTTATTAAATTAGAATGTGGGCAAATATTAATACTTATTAATAGGGACAATTTACTAATCTGTTATTCGGCTGTAAACATTTTTATATTGCCATAAAATTAACATTAAACAGCTTTTATGTTATCTATTTTATTTATTTTATTCATCGCGAAAGGTACCTAATATTTAACAAATTATGCAACAATACTTCAATAATAGATAGCAGATTATTGATTGCCATGACAATCGATTCACAGGCTACCAGTCGGAGTAAAAAGCCGATTTATAGCCTACTAGTCGGTAAAGTGTTGAGGAAAATCATTTTAGTGAATGCGACGTGCAATACAATATATAGAGTATAAGAAATTAGATGTGCAAGAAAAGGCATGCAGCAGAATTGACACTGTTGTACGAAACTCTCGATTTTATGATACCATCTGTGTCTAAAGAGACGGATGTTTTTTGCAGTACTCTTGCCCCGCTACTTTGAAAGCGTTCGAAAGCGTAAAAAGCAGATCTTCTTGGAAATCACTGCAAATTATTAGCCTTCTGGTAGCATTTATGTGTGCATGAAACAAGCATGTGTGTGTCACTCGTAATTTCATCCTGTTTACCACTAAAGAAAATAAATTGATTTGATTGAAAAAGTATTCAATCTATGTGGCAAAAACGTTGTGCAAATCTCTGTTAACATACTTGACATAACCTTGACATTACCGGTTGTAAATAATTTACTGCAATGGTTTTGCGTTTTCATTAGTATGAAAGATTCTTTTGAGACACGACTCATTTGAATGTAAAATATTCGTAGCGTGTTAGGAGGTATTTTTTTCGTTAAAACCAGATGAAATTGTTTAAATTTTGTTTCATTGTGTCATCGTCTTCTATTCGTGATTGCAGAAGTAACTGCGCTGACGTCAAAATTCAATTTTAAGTATAAACAGTTACATAAAAGAAATCATTATATTTTTACAATGCACAGACATTCATATTACTGTAAGAATCGAGTAAATTTAATGGAAGAACTGTTTATTTGATTTCCTCTTAATCACATCTATTTTAGTATTCAGATACGTTTATTTAAAAATTAAATTTCTATTTCACGAAACGAATTTATTTCGTAACTAAATCTCTGTTTAACAAATTTTATTTATTTAATATAAATATTATATACTACGAAATTCATTCAAATTTTGTAAATTCTATAGAGTATCTGAATGAAAGGATTATGCTAGAATGACCAGCAATAATTACAGAAAATTTAAACACAGTTATGAGATTAGAAAGAGACATTATTAGAAATATTGACAATAGAATAGAGAAGCGTTCGAGCATATTTTCAATGAAGATATTTTTTGAAAATATCTGGAGAACTAATCATTTTTTTGTCATGAATAGAGCAATCCATTTTTGCAATAAAAATATGCATTTCTATTTAAAAACTGATGGAATTTGTTAATTTCAATTATTAACTAATTGCAACTGATGGAATTATTAATTGCACGTGAACTGATGCAATTGTTAATTGCACATGAACTGATGCAATTGTTAATCGCACATGAATGGATGCAATTGTGCTGATATTCCGATCTGAAACAATTGCGTGGATCACTCTTTATAAATTTCTTTCGACACCCATATAAAATCTGTTAGGATATAATACGCGATATAGGTACTTCTGAATATATCGCAATAAAATACTAATTGATTGAATTTATATCCTTGATTTAATCGAGCACGTAGCCGCTCGTCATTGAGATCTATCGATCGTTTATATCACGTATATTGCTTTTACATGTAATCTGGCCATATCTTGTTCTTTTCGATCTTGTTATAAACTGTTGAAAGGTCAACAATCTGACGCAATTTTTTTCGAAGACGAACGAAATTTTTGAAGCCCTGGACTATTGTACGCGAAGAGTAGAGATTTTATAGGTAACTTATGACAGAAACGAATAGATAAAATTCAAAATTGTGAAGACACTATAATAATTAAAAGATATTGTTACACTATATTTAACGTTTTAAATGTATTAAAGAGAAATCTTTATTCTTATTCTTTTTCTGTCTCTTCTAATAGTAAAGATCTATAATCTGGTAATCAGAGAAATACGCAAACAAGAAACATTAAGGATATTGTCTAAAGTTTATTATATTACAAATTAGTATTAATTTGATTTCTTGACGTTCTTCTAATTATGAGCATCGTTAACTTTAAGGACTTGAAATTAATAGAAAAAAGTTTTTGATTCATTGTTTACATAGCGAATTGACATCTGAATGCAGTCCAAATGAAAACGACCGTACTCTTCTGATACGATCATAGTGTAACGAACAGTACTCGTTAACGTAATTTAGTAATTGCGCAGATCGGATGCTCTCGATGCACGCAGTCTCGTGCGGTGAACCGTCGAATCGGTGTTAAAAATTCTTTGTACGTTTCATCACCAATGCATACAGCGTTATCCACGTGCATATTTGCGGAAGAAATTTTTCCAAAACGGAAAATGGAGATGTGAAATTGCTTATCTCGTTATTCTGAAATACTTGAAAATATTTCGTCCTTGTTTGCGATCGTGACGAGTTCCTCTAAATTGATTACGCATTTTCGAGCAATAAGGAAACTCCGATTGAAATTCATATGAATTCAACGTCTTTGCACGGGCACACACATAGACGAAATAATCGCGGACTTTTCGGTAGATGGTGTCGCGCTATACTAAATGTATCGTGTTGCTAAAAATCCGAGTTTCCGCAAGAAGAAGCGTTCTAATACCGCGACCGCAGTTCTTTCAAAATCCTGATAACTATGCGAAAAGGTAGAATGCATGTTTATGCGCGCGTGTTAGAGCTCCAAACACGAGATACAAAGGCGAAAAGAGCAACGGCGTAGTCTCAGACAAAGTAAATATGTTATCAGTACATACAAGATAAACAGGTCGATAAGGAGTGACGATAACGGAACCTATGTATGTTCTCTGATAAAATAGAAGTAATGGTGTGCTGGCGAAAGGGTTACTCGAAGTCTAAAACACATCATTCACGTGGAACAAATTGGAGAAGAGCTTGATAACCTGAAATATTCAAAGTTAACGATAAAAAAATGCTCCTCCAGTTTTGCTTAATTTATGCTCCGTGTCAACCTTGCAGTTACAAGTCGGAATAGTTGAGACGCAAATGCATATTATTTACGACAAGCTATATTCTACTTATTGTACATTTCATTAATTCCACATTTATATTGCTATCATTTTATCGTTCTAATCTGTATCTGTCTTGTCAATACCGGTATAATCTACATTAATATATTCATCTCAATATATTCGAGACTGTCCAGACTAAAAAATAAATTTGCATGGTAATCCATTAAATAAAAATTTAAGATTCATACAATTTTAATAGTAACATTGTAATTATTCGGACTTTTCAGTTAAGATTTCATTAAAGAAGTTTCAGTTTGATAGAATTTTCGTTTCGAAAGAAATCTACATTATCGTTCGATTGCATGATACTTTAATAAATAAAAAAACTGACAGAACGAAATTACAAAAGCTGCACTCTTTTATTGTTGTACGAGCGGTTAAACGTGCGGTCTTAATTTCCGCCGCGGCGCAATTAGGACAAAGAAATCGGTGCGCCTAATTATCCCGCAAATTTTATTGCGATATGTTAATGGGCGCCGTGCAATCACACTTTTCAGCGCGCAACGAACGCTTTTTAATTATCGCGATCTCGATAAAACAATCGGAGTAACACCGGGAGGACGGGTTGGAAAGGCTCCAGAGCAGAAAACTTGTTGCATGTGACGCAATTAATTCTATCGACACAGTGTCGTATTGCGTAAGCGACAATTACGATACAAAAACATTTATGTGACGGAACGGGAACGTTTCGTTTAACTATCGCCAGGAACGAAGATAGATTAGTGTTGCAAAAATCATTTAGAACTTTGTATTTTCAGTGATGGATAAAGAGTGTGTTAATGATTCAACAACGTTATTCATCCACTCAGTCGTTGAACGTTAAACAAAATCAAGATTTATCGCACGACCAACGTCAATTGAAAGAATACATTAATGTTCATTATTAATTTTGTTCCATTGCTGTCTTGTTACTATTTTTTATTCTCGTATGATAGGAAGATTTTAAAACTGTTATTATTCGATTGCGGGTTTCATGCATTTATGATAGAAGTTAATAGGTGTAATTCGAAACAATAAATGCAGGAAATTTTAACGGTACTGTTGTATCAATCTTAATTTATTAAAAATGATATTGAAAATAGATGTTTATTTCTCTTCTATTTGTTGTAATCGAATTAAAGAATTGTTATTTTGCATCTGCGGTATAGCAGATGAATGAGCCGAGGGTTAAAGATTTATTTTCCAACACATCCTTTGCAAAGAGGTGTGCTTAAATAAGTAAAACATCTACTGTTATAATTAAATTGCATTTTTTATGCAGCAATAACAAGAACGTATGGACACAAAAGACTATAGACGATAAAAGAATTTTTAAATGGAATTTAAGGGTTTTAAGCGTTAAAGACAGCTTTGTGTTAATAATTTGCATATTGCGCACCGTTTAATTATTTTCATGATCCTCGAGCAACGATAGACGACATTATGTATTATTTTAAATTTGGCAATAGAGCAAGAGCGTTCATGATTTTATTAATATTTTTCTGAAATGCCACTAATAGACTCAGAATTTTCATACAAACTGAAAGCTTTCTGCATCAAATGCAACAGATAGCATATTGACATTGTTTAATTATTGGAATAATAATATAATAACTATTTCACTGTTTCCAATTGCAACAACTCACTTTTGTCATAAATGCCTAAAAATCCACAGTTTAATCATTAATCTTTCTGTCAAAACGCCGAGATCATTCCTCGAACGATTACGCTCGTCAGAACATTTTCTGTCAAAGAGACAATGAATACCATAAAGTTCAACGTGACTGTTTCTGACTTTTTCTTCCCGTTTACTTTCGTGTATCATCTTCTTTTCGGTTTTATCAGCGAAGGGTCACCTTGCGCACCTTTTTTTTTCACAGCAACGAACACCGATTTGCGAAATCCTTACTTTTACTGTTATTGACACTAGACTGCGGCCGATTATGTTGTGCCAGCGTTATGTTGACGGTGACCAATAATGCTTTCCTGTGTAGATTGACATACGAGCCGGTTGATTTCACAAGAAATCAGCTAACCATCGCACGACGAATCGGTCGTGCAGGTCGAACAGGGAATCGATCGGATCGATGTGTAATTCCGACTTAGAGAACGCACCGATACGATTTTTCGAAGGACATCGCTTTATAATAGATAGCCGACGCACGCTAACGGAATCTTCTCCATGAAACGGTCGGTAGATATCGTTTTAATGAGAAGTAGAATTCATAGAAATTCTTGTTATCGGTTTAACGATTTGATTTCCTTCTACAATTAACAGTAGCACCGCACGATTCGAATGAGAACTGGTTCTTCTTTGATTCGTTGTTTTGCAATTACCGGGACCGCAAAGATGCTCCTGCAAGAAGTTGCCTCCACATTTCTGTAAAAATTGAAAGCTGGTTGATTAAATATTCAACTGTGTATGGAATAAGAAACATTGGTATCTCTATAATGATTAGAGTTCCTTGATCCTTATAAACTCGCTGGTAGAAGATTCAATTTTCAATTTTATATACTGCTGAATTTGTTTTTATACAAATTGTGAGTAAAACACATTAATAGAATTTTTCGCACAGTTTACTTTGTTGCTTGAAATAAGAACGATGAATTTGTAACAATTTATAATAATAATAATAATAATGAATTTGATAACATTATAGTAAACGACTTTTAGGAATATTTGATATTATCACTTTTTATTGTATTAATGATCGCCTATAGTAATATTATATGTACAGTAATAAACATCGCGCAAGAAACCGAGTAGAAAGAAATATAACTATTTATCGATGAGGTATTGGATTTCTTAACGTTTCGGTATTGAATAGCTGACTTCAGTGGTTGCGTTATATAATTGTAATCCGCTTTTTATACACTGAGCGGAAAATTGTATTTTTCTAGCTCGTGATCATATTTGGGATCTTCGCGATCGATAGAAGTTATTCACGAATCGTAAATTTCTGTTTTCAAACTGTGAAATAAGTGCGAACGAATTTTTCATTTATTATTGTTTCGTTTGCGTGGGGTTGCTATCGAGGAATGAAAAAATTTCAAAACAACAAGCGAATGTAAAATTGGAAGATGAAATTAAATATGCATCCTGTACGCGAATCAGCTGTTTCTCTTCGCGCACTTTACATTGTTGAAACATCTCGTTCAACTTTTCGTTACTTTAATAATATTCATTCGTTTCGAAGAATCGACAAAGTTAAGAATAGAAGAACTAATTGTAACGTAAATGTCCATAAATGCTATCCAAACACGTATACGTAGATATTATGACGACATATTTTACCAATGCAGATGATCCATTTTACCGTCGGCATTACGTAAATCCTGGCAGAGAAGGCAACCAATAATTAGCAGATTAAATATAGACCGTACGAAACTCGCGTGTTCACATCGAACAGTCGAACGGGATCGTTAGACGCCTTTATCCTTTTATGGTCCATAAAGATCTCTGAAGAGAACGGGGCAGACATTTTCACCGAATTCGTGTTTCTTTATCGTACAATCGACTAGGATTCAGGCATCTTTCTCGTAAAGGAAGTATGTAGTGCCTACAAAATGTCCAAAGGTTACGTTATACCTTTAAATAAAAAGAAAAAATATTTTTAGGTATTATTTCCTGAGCTGTGCAATATATGTAAGATAATCGTTTATTTTCGTATCCATGAAAATGCTACTTGATTTTAAAATTACGCATCTGTAATACGTATACATATAAATTCAGCAATTTTCAACATGAATTTTAAGCAGCAATTTTCAAATAAATATTTTTGACAATGATAATCGTGTTTAAAAATACATTGAACTGATTATTTCTCATACACGCATTCCAAAGAAATATTATATGAATTAATAATCCCCCATATTGTAAAAATTATATCATTATTATGTTAATACAATAACATTGATAACAATGTTGATAATTAACTCCATAGTAAATAAATAGATCAAGAAATCCTTTATTTGAGATTAAGGAATTCAGACACTTTTGAAGTAGCGTGCTATTGAAATGAACGCATTCGCTACCAGTTTCGCTGTTTATCTTTGTTGCGGAATGTATTATTAAATGCTGCGTACCGCCTTCATGAGTCATTGAAACAAAGAAAAGCTGTCGCCACCTTTCGTGCGATGTTTTATGCTTCAGTGGTATAAAACGAGAAGTTACAGAAAACTGTCTTCATTCTTATAAGTGTTTCAATAAATTAATTAAATACATTTGTAACAGAAATGCATAAAATGCGCAAGATTTTTCGGATTCATTTGACTATATGACATCATTCTATAACAACAATTTTCATGGATTCTTTTATGAAAATCTGAAGAAAGGAAAATTTCTTTTGCCGACTAGAAAATCCTCTGTGGCGAATGTAGGAAAATAATGCAATTTATTTCGGTAAATTTGTATCCACTATAAATGAATAAATAGTTTACGATAAAAGCAAAATTCAGAAACCTTGTACTATACATATACATCTGGACTCCGGATTTTTCTTGCACCGAATACGGACAATTTTCATTACTCCTGCTAACGAATCAGACTCATGGCGATTTCATACGTAATCTATTAAATATAAATTTACGAAATATTCTGTTATGAAAATCGGGGAACAAAATTAAATTGAAACATCCGCGAGACAAAGACTGGTTGATTCTAACAGAGAAACGATTAAGAACGAAGGTCTGTTGATTGACGTAGCTATGAAATAAATCGTAGTGCTTTAAGTGTTTAAACGTGTCCACCATTGTCTAAAATATCCTTCATTTGGCACGCACCCTACTGTGACTGATTGCAACCATAAAATCATTGTTACTTTCGAGTATTTTCTATTAGGGGTTCTAGACAAGCTTAATATCCCGTAACAGTCGGAGCGTCCCGTCGTCGAGCAACGTTTCTAAAACAATTTATCTATTTTGACAAACGAGTCCCCTTGAATTCCTTGCCGATCGCCTAGGTGGCCGGCGGACGCTGTTCCCGAGATTTACTAGAGATTCCCTTTTGGGCCAGAGTAGTCCTCTTTCTTACTGGTCTGTCCCGTGCTAACCGAGTCGGAATGGAACTGAAGAAGGAAGGGACCACCTGCGCTATGCGTTGGAGACAGGTAACTCTACCTGGCCCCTGAACCGCTGAGATTTTTCGAGGATTGAACAAAGAGCCCAGCTGGTAGTCGTGCCTTCCCCGACCTAAGCCCGCCACCTTTCATCTTCTAAAGCGGCATTCACATGCGTACCTGACGACTTCGGGAGTTGGCTCCTTTAAACCGCATTCCATTTGGGCTGCCGCTGTTTTCTATTTGTGCGGGGCATTCCTGGCGCTGCGCGATCAAAGAAAAATGGATTTCCCTCGGTTTACGATGGTTCCTTGGCACTGTCGGAAGTACCGCCTGATGCATTCGTTCCTAGAAAATATTACAGATTTTTAAAAAGCCACACAGATTAACACAGTTCACTGTGAGATTATTTATAGAGTGTTCGTTCCGCTAGAATGGAAATCTAAAAATAATGTTACTTATGTGGTTTTTCTGTGTTGCATATATAGAATGGAAAAAAAGCGTAGCGGTTTATAAAAATGATGAGACTGAATTCATTTAATCGTATTAATGGCATTCTGATGGCAATGCGGCTTTGAACTATGAAGTTTATTGAATCATTTCCTATGAAAGAGCTTTTATAATTTGTAAAGAAAATTTTTTACATCGATATATGGTGTTAATGAAATTAATTTGATTGCAATTGTTTAAAAGTATTATCATTATCTCGTTAACGCAAATTGAAACAAAGTTCACTAATTTTTTGTTCTAATTGCTGAACAATCATTTGTTCTTTTATGGTTGTACCATAGTTGGGAGCATATATTTCGTATATGTAAAAAACAAAACATAGACGGATTAAACTGGAAAATTAAAAAAAAAATGAGTCAAAGCGAGAATCTTTTGTGCAACTATTTTTGGACCCTATTTGCTTCGTGTCAAGAATAATGTTCTTTTAAAATTACACTTTTATGATGAAAGTACACTGCTGCTAATGAATACTTGCAACAAGATATTCTTCTTGAATTATAAAGCATTATAGGATGCTGGAAACACGTTTACTACAGGTTTCTATCAAAACAAAGGAACCTGTCGGAAATATTTGTCCTTTGTTTTCAATTCCGCGTTGCATAATTTTTGTAATTAAATAGAACAACTTGCTAAACTAGTTCCAAAATTCAAGATACATTTGAAAAAGGTAAATTTTAAAAAGATATAAAACATAATAATTGTTTAGCATATTTTTAAAAATTTATACATATTGCTTTAAGGAACTGAGAATATTAGATATTTTACATCTGTTACATATAAATCATTCTTTTTATTGATAATGGTATTCGCTATTGCCATCACGTGATTAAAGTGGACATTGAATTTTGCCCGGTTGGTGTTGCCGCTCGGAAAGAGTCTTCTTGTATTCTGTTACGCTCTAACAAAGCACTGGACTCATCGATATATTATCATAGCGAATAAAATGCAGCAGTCTGGCACTTCAACGTGTATCGTGATAATGACAGCTGCATCGTTAGCACATTGTACGGCTGGTTCGTGGTTTCAGGGTTAGGTCGGCTAGCTCCGTAGATATGATCTGTGGCTGCTTGGTTGGCGTGATAAATAAATTTATCAAATTTACGTGATCATTTTATTTCATTTGTTTTACGCGATAATATAATATCATTGTTATCTTTAAATGTACGCTATAATTGAATTGAATTTATGTCAGCATTTAACTGTACTTAAATTGTAGCATTGCGTATTATGGTATAGGTAAAATTCCGTTAAATATTTTTATTTTATAAACAATAAATTACCACGTTTAAAAATTTTATCGTTACAATTATATTGTATGTACATTTAAGATATTTATTTATAACAATCTACAATATTGGATACTTCTGATATTAAGCAAATTATTATTCGTCTCTGTGCAAACTGGATTGGCCAAATACAGCTTTTCAGAAACTCGTTGGATCAAATACTTTTCAAAGCATTATTTTTTACGTTCACTGTATTTTTCAAGTAAATAAGCTAAAATATTAATTATGTATCGCGCGTTTATTCATTATATGTCCAATTTAAAATCGACAATACTTATATATTTATGTTGTAGCATTTGAGGTCCATTGTTTTTAGCCTAATACATATTACCGGGATAGTATGGTGTCAGTCACCGACTATTGACATAGCGCTTAACGTATTAAAAGAACAACGATATAAAAATTACGGGTTGCTGATTCATCTATCATGCTTCATGTAACAGCTATAATTTCGGCTTTCTGGATTCCGTTCCGTCAGAGTTAACACAATCATTGAAGTACTTAAGCCACCGCCATTTAACAAGATAATATGAAGCGTGACTGATAACGATTTTTATGAAAAAGTTTAATTTGAAATGTTCTCTTTGCGTTTTTAGATCATGAATTGGCACATAGGTCAAACAAAGTGATCTTAATCATATTAATCAATATATGTATATGGTCACTAAAAGCTATGAGAAATTACGCATCTAGATGCTAATAATTTACGTATACAATAGAAATTATTCTCAAGTTATACAGTCACTAATTGTAAAGTAAGCATCTCTTGATTTGTCTTTTGATTTGTAGGCAAATTTATTAATTAAAATTGACTAAATTTATTGACTCAAAGACTTCTCGTAATGAGCCTAATATTATATATTATCGGGCATCTGATGTAAGCCTGAGGTCAACATGATTTGTTAAAGTAAAATAATTCATATACACGACCAGTTGTATTTTGCAAAATTGTGGACGCCATAATATTGTGTATGCCGTAATACTTCGATTGCGAGTCGGTATATTTTTGGTTCCGCTGTTGAAATCTTTTGACTTCAGATTGAACACGTGAGATTGTATACGTTACTGGAGCCATATACGTCACGATCTAACAAATTTTCTTCCATTTAAAGGAAATTCTCTGTTTTACAGAGAAAATGATTATTTTCTTTCATTGCAAATTTTCTCAGATATCTATTGTTACATACTATCTGAACATACTTAGCGCCAATCAAAAGACATTCATTCTGCAGTTTTTTCTCTGCTATCTGTAATCGAACTAGCACAGAACAACAATCAGCAATATAAAGAACGAATTGTATTTCTTTTCTTTCAATCATAAGTGCTCTTTGATATATCAGCGTCACAAAAGCAGTGATATCTTGTAACATTTTTATGTAATAGCCACAATACTATTGATTCTATTAAGTGACCGTGCCATTATCTATCAGTTACAATTTCTTATTCATAAAACTATTCTTAAAATTCGTTCCAAAAAAGATATAAATATTTTAAAAAATATTTTAAAAAATATTTTAAAGTATTTTCAAGGTGAATGCATTAGCGAAGATTTAGTTAATAATATCAGTTATATATTTAGACAGATGCGTCGCATTTGACGAAAACGACTAGCCCAAAAGTGAAATTGGGAAACATTTTTTCATTTTACATTACATTATATATATTTTTATAGTAGATTTTATTAGAATTATCTAAAGAGGAAAGATATTTTCATCTGCCTTACGTTTCTTGCAATCAACTTAGTAATTATTCTTACGTAAACCAAAAATCTTAGCTACGTGTTTTTATTTGCTTTGAGAATTTACAACAGAGATGGATAAAAGGTAATTCATTAATACCTTCAAAAAAGGTAACTTATTGCTAACAATTTATGATAATTAGCGACTTATAATAATTAATCATGCTTCAGATTATCTTTTGCTAAACAAAAAGTGTAAAATCTGAACTCTGGTATAGAATAACAGATTAAATACATAAATTTGGTTAATGTATTTGGTAATAAAGAATAATTCAATCGAAACTACGTAGCATACAACTCAAAATGTTTGCCGACAGCTGAGAATCTATTGTATAAAATTAACTAAACAGGTACTTAAAATCGATTAAAATAAAACATTTGATCTTAAATCATTTAAATATAACTGTTATATTAATTATTATAATATAATTATTATTAATTATAATATAATAATATTTTAACATTCTATAATACACAAGACTAAGAACAAAGAAATACGAGACGTCTTAAGAAAATAAAACTCGAAGGTCTTGAAGTAATTTTCTGAGTTTTTCCGTCGACTAGGTTTCCTTACCTGCATTTATGGTGGGCGAAGGCTACTAATAAAATAGGGTCTATCTTTCGAGGACGACAAAATTAGGTACAGAGGTTTAGGTTTAAGAACAAAGAAGCGGCGCTCCGAAATTTGAGGAATCCGATGAGAAAGATCGCGAAGATAAAGGCTTCACCGGGTTTGATTACTTAAAGGTGCTTCCCTTTCTTGTAAAGATGCTGCACTTCCGCTTCTAAAACCGGTCGGGATATACTCGAGCCTAAACCATGCACGATGAATCTAGGAGCTAGCGTGACTGGTTCGCAGAGAAAGTTTACGTAATTTACGTTGCGGTATTATAAGATAAGAAATTGAAACAGAACGTATTTTTAATTAACGCACTATACTTTTTTCCGAACAATTCGGGTCTCTTATGCCGTTTGAAATATTAAAGCACGAAATGAGGTAAATGATACTAATTATAGAATACAATTAATTGACAGTAAAATACAGAATTACCCAGAGAAACACGCGCATTTTGGATTTCGAAAGAGAAATCGGATATTCAATTTCGAATATGTGTTTTTTTTTCAACTATTGTTATTGTTAATGCCGGCTTTGTTATAATTCCTTTTATTTTGTCTTTCTCATTCTCTGCTGTTAATACATACAATCTAAAATCGATATTATACCGTATTATATCCAGTCATATTATATTATATTATAATATCCAATATGTCTTTCGCTTTAATTATAAAAGTTACAAGATGATTGTTATATGTAATTATAATCGGTGATAGCTTTGACATGCTAATATTTTCTAAACATAATGTAATTACTAAACTACGAATTTTATGCATTCACAACAAAAATAAATAGATGAAACATTTTCTATAAATAGAGACATTTGATTAACTTCCGAGTACTGTGTCGTGTTAGTCTCAATTTATTAAAATTGTTGAGAGAAGAAATGCATTACGTTTTGCAATCAATGCAGACGAGTTTTATTTTGTATATAAATCCACAGTTTAATGATGATAAAAGAGGAAATAAAGAATGAAAAGTTTCGTCGATGACAAGACTAATGCGTAACGTCTTTGTCTGTCCTTAGAAGGCGAAATGAAGGTCCTAGCAGCAGTGCTGCTGACCGTTCTCTTTGTCGGACTCGAAGCTTCGACTACGCCCACATTGCGAGGTACTACCGAAGCGTCGTCCATAGCAGACTCTCAGCACGATGCGAAGAAAACCAGTGCGACGTTGGGGAAATCCGTCTCTACCACGGACCCAAATATCTTAACGAGGAACAAAACGAGGACGCCCCCCGCGAAACAGGAAGAGGAAACTATGTCGATCGATGATGAGGATTCTTTGCTCCTCGGGGATCCGAAAAGATTCCTGAGTCCAAAGGACATGCTCATGCAAGAAATCCAAACTTTGGACGAAGAGGTTTCGAATTTTAAGGTGATGATCGCCGTCATTCTGTTTCAATAAACTTGCAATCATTTCTTTCCTGTGTATAGCATTTCGTCAGTTAGCCAGCTTCCATTTTTCTTGTATTATTCAACATTAAGCTGCTTCAGTTTAACTTTTGTTTAAGAAGGTATAATTGATGACAATGAGCTTTATCAATACTCCATAAATATATCTACGATTTATTTTTACACTATATTATACTATTATAACACTATGTGTTATTTTTAGAGCACACTCAATTGTTATATTTAAATTAGAAAACAAATCAGTAAGCGAGTTATTTGCAATGGGTAAAACAAGTTTTTTGAAACTGCAGTAAATGAGCTTTTTCTTAGATAATAACAGGACTAGTATATTAGACAATAACCAAAATGCGTTTTTTAATTTTGATATTATTTGGAATGACAAGAGAAAGGTAAAATATTTTCGTTTCTTAACTTTTTTATCTGGGTCTGTAACGAAGATTTAGAAAACGATTTGAAAATTCAGATATCATTTTAAATATGAAACACATTATTGCTACTTAAAAAGAGATCTTCTATCCTTGCGGTTTTATAAATAATTGTCTGTTTGCAGATTCATCTCTTATGTATAAATGATTAGCATTATTCGCTGAGAGATCTTTTTTCTTGTTGAAAGTTCACTGACATTTGTTATGATTAAATATAATTAGACAAAGTTCTACTCGTTTGAAAATTGAATCATTATTGTAATCGATGGTTGTAATAATTACAGACTCAAGAAGAAGTTGAGAAAGCATTCAGAGCCGAGGCCCAAAGGTACAAACCAGCCGCTGCGAAAAGCAACGGTACCACGGATGCTAGCGCTATCAAAAAATTATTGGACGCTGAGAATGGAACCTATGATGACTTAACCGAAGAGGAAGAGACCGAAAACCAGGATGCCTACGACGACGACGACGACGAGTTCGAGGACGACGAACAAGTGCTAACAGGTTGTCCGGACTACTGCAAATGCGCTGGGGAATACGCAGCTGCAACCACTGCAACGTATGTTTAAATAGTTGCTATGAAAATCATTCTTGTAAAATGAATCAATCCATAACTGCAAGCAGTGATTCTGATGATGCTACGTCAAATTACAAATTATTTCATTGTCACTGTAACAAATTATTGTTACCAAATTATGCTGTCAATGAGATTGGCTACTATAGTAGTTATACAATATAAAGACCAAGACTGAGTTTCTTTTGTACAAATATTTAAAGAGTTGATTAATTTTTTATTATAATAGTATTTTTATTTGTATTTGAATCAAATTAGCAGATTTTATAAAATTGTAGGTAGTTGTGTTGTTGTTATATACATTTTTTCCGTTGGCCATTGTCCATGTTAGAACTCTTAATTATGGTAAATTAGGAAAATATTTATTAGGGATATAGGATACAAGAGAACTAGTAGATAAAAATAGGAAAAGATCATTCGTTTGAATAATTTGTTAAAAATTCTTTTCTTTTTATATTCTCCCATATATTTGAACTCTTCATTACTCTGTTATCTTCCTTTACATATGTACATTCCTTTACTTTTGTATTCTTCCTTGTATGTATTTGTACTTGCCTTTATTTTATTACTTTAGTTTTAATGTGTATTTCCTATTATTCTGTTAGTCTTTGTTATATTTGTACTTTTCACTTTTAATCCCTCTAAAATTTATACCTTTCATTACTCCGTTATACTTCTTTACATTTGCACTTTTCTTTACTTTCTTATTCTATCTACCTATTATATTTGTATCCTCCTTTATTCTGTTATCATCCCTTATATTTATACTCATCTTTAGTTTAGCATCTTATCGCCCACTCTTTGGCACTGTTCTTCATCTCTTATTTCTGACTTCCCTTGTGCCTTTCCAAATACTCCGCACCATTTAAACATCTTTCCCCATTTTTGCTGTCTGTTTCAGTTTCCTTTCCACATCCTTCAGCCTTAAATTTTATCCTCGGATTACTCGCTATTCGAGGACTCGAAAGTTTCAATCTTGATTGATATACGTTCTCGTTTCGTGCAGATGCAACAAATTCGTGGAGGACCAAACGTTCGGCACAGGTATCGCCCACCTGCGCATCGAGCACGCGGAAGCAATTTCGCTCGGACCCCATGTGCTGCGATCCCGTGGTCTTCAGCAGCTGGAATCGATCAAGATCATGCACACGCAGATCCTCGAGTTAGATCCAACCGCATTCGACGGCGTGACGTACTTGTTCGCTGTCAATCTGACCCACAACAGGCTGCAAGAGATTCCCCCGAATCTGTTCCAGAACAATACGCAGCTCACGTTGCTGTCGATCTCCCAAAACCCGTTGAAACACACCCAGGACCCGAAATTACCGAAACACGGCCTGTTCGATACACCATCCGTCACCGAATTCGATTTCTCCCATAACGGTCTGTCGAAGCTGAAGCGGAACGCCTTCGCGAAGATGCCTAATCTGCTCTACATCAATCTGAGAAACAATAAGCTCAAGGAGATCGACAGCGCGGTCTTCAACCCGCCCAAAGCGCTCGTCGATTTGGACCTTTCGAACAATCTGCTGAACGAAATCCCTGTCGATTTGCTGTATGACAAACGTGTGGAGATATTCAACGTTGCCGGTGAGGGTCTGCTGTTTCGAATATCCTGAATTTGAATTCTGCGATCACGATTTCCTTTGAGTAGAAAAATCATAAATGATACTATGAACATCAACAGTTGGTTGCTTCACGGAATTCGCAGAGGAGTAAAATCGATGGACAAAAACATGTTTTTCTCGTTGTTGGAATCTTGTTTGCCTAGTTATCGCGATGGGTGTTTTAAAGTACACTCTTATATTACGTTTACATTTAGTACATTAGTATATTTCTGTTGATTTTTAGTAATTCGAATCATTCGTATATTTGATTTCTTTATTAACACTCGGACGGCGTGGCTTGGCTCCGTTTATCGGAGAATTCTATTGATCAAGTGTTAAATACGCTGACAAAGTATTAGGGAGATGAAGAATGTTAAATTGTGTCAGATTTCTTTTTGGAGTAGATTTTAAAAAGGCGTAGTTTCTATTGCTAGATACTGTCTTCTGAAAGGAGAAATACGAGGGACATTTACTGCTCCGTGATTTTGTCGATTTCATCTGTTACATCTATAGTTATAAGTTCATTTTTCTGAAATTTGTAAGACAGACATTTTAACCTGCAGGTAACAACTTGACTTCATTGTCCACGATCCACGCGCAAGTATTGCAAACGCTGGATGCGTCCAACAACAAAATCAGGATGCTACCTAAAGGCAATCTGGCTGGTATGCCACGGTTGGAGCAACTGATGCTCCGCGGCAACGAGATCAGGTCGATTCATCCATCCGTTTTCGCTGATGTCAAAATGCTTTACCATCTCGATCTCAGCAACAATAAATTGACTTCTTTGAAGGAGAGCCATCTGGCAGGAAACAGGGACTTGCAAGTTCTTCTGCTAAACGACAATCCTGGTTTGGAGGTCTTGCCTGTTTTCAAGACCCGCAACCAGTACGACGCTTACAGGTAAAAGCTGGCAACAGCTTGACTTAAAGAATCTATGGTGGCTATGGTGACCACTATGGTGGCCATCAAACGATTTAAAGGGAGAGCTCACAATCCTTGAATCGCAGATTTTAAAGAAATGAAGCCGATTTTAGCGTAATCGTCAATGTTCACCATTTTTGAAAATATTTTACATTTGATTTTTATAGTTTTTATAAATACTGAATTAATGGGCATGTATTCCAATAGCATGGTAGCAAAAGTGATGTAGTGGCAAGTCCTCAAAGCATTCTACCGATGGTGTTGAAATCTCAGAAAACACATAATTGTTCTTTTACTTTTAGTTTTGCTACATTTGTCAAGTATTTTTCTTTTCACGTATGCTTCTTTCTTTAAACACTCATAATCAATTTACTATCATTCTATCGGAATGTACAATATTCCATGTGGTAAAAACAAATAAACCAAATATATAACCTTTGAATTGAATCAACAGAGATCTTACGATCCATCATTTTTTAACTTTCGCTACTAGATCCGATGCAATACGTCAATGAATTTTTACGAACATAGCTCCATAACAAAGGTTGATCAAATTCAGTGATCTAGCGCTAGATACGAATTAATTTATTTTCAAATCATATTCCCGGGTTTCCATATGTTGTCCGCAGGTATGCTAGCTGTGGAAAAAACAATAGTAGAATCGTGTTATCACGATGTCACCCCTTAATTATAAAGTAATGATATTGACTCATCGACGTACCAATCAGTCGTTTCAATGATATTCTTCTAGCTTCAATTAACTTCCTGACAGATGTAATGCCCATGGTTCTAGTCAACGTTAAATATCTTTGTAAAAAAAACACCATTACTCTGTTTGCAGTATCTACCGTTTCGAATGCTCAAACTGTGGCTTGTACACAATCCACGAAGAAACGTTCAGAAATATGCCAGTACTGCAACGACTGAACCTGTCCAAGAACCGTCTAACGACTCTGCCGGATGGACTTCTGCGCAATCTCGTCTCTTTGACAAATCTCGATATTTCGGACAACATAATCAGCACGCTGCAGAACAACATGTTCAACGGTGCCAGCGGCCTTGTGAAGATCAATCTCGCCGGCAATCCCTTGGAGAAGTTGCAAGTGACGCCATTCTTGGCGACTCCCAACCTTTCCCAGCTTGATGCGAGCAGGTGTGCCTTGGAGAGAGTTTGGAGCGAGGCTAGAGTTCCACTGGAAAGCTTGAGGTAAGTAATAAGTTACTTGTGGTTCTTTGTACGAGATAAAAACCTTCCAACGCTTGAAACAAGAAGTGAAATAAAAATAAATGAAAAAACGAAATTAAGTAAAAATAAATTGCTTGTTTCAATCATTGGAATAAGTTGAGAATAGTGTAATATTATTTATTAAATTCTTCAAATTCAAATTATTGAATCCTCACAATTTTAATCCATAGCCTAGTAGTAGTCACTCTCTACGTTTTTTTTACAGAATTTTTTCCATTAGTGTATAGTTACGAGTTAATAGCGAAGTAAACGTTTTGAATGTTCAGAAATCGTGTTCTGTTGTATTTATGTGTAGTCGTCAATTAATATAATTAAGTTGATGATAATTAAATTTAAAGCAAGAATGCTTATAAATTTTTATGTGATACGCGATATACGTAATATACGAATAACTTGCTGTTGTTTAACTTGTTTCAACTAATGTGTTCAATTAACTTGTTGTACGTTCACGTTCGTTTTCACTTTCAGATCCTTGTCAGTCCGCGAGAATCTCCTGCGACGAATCACAGTAGAGGAATTGAATGCAACACCGAAAATTGTTGGCATAAATTTAGCGCATAATCCACTGGATTGCGATAGCGAGTTTACCGAGGCTATCCAATGGCTCACGGACCGCGGAATCTCGACGATGGAACCTTTCAGGTATACAACTTTGAAAATAAGTATGCGTGTATTGAATTGAGTGGAAAATTCCACTTCGCGTCGCAATATAGTGACTCACTTTTAAATAATTAAATTAGAATATTATTAAATAAGAAATAATCTTTTTCTGCTAAAAGAATTTATGTGATAGAATTGAAGAACATGAATGAATCTGCATTTATGTTTATTTAATATTTGAGGAACCAATTGAACTGTTCGAGATAGTTACATTGTGAATGGTAATTGCATCTAAACAAGCATCAATTTTACAATCGTTATCAAAGATAAATTAATGTACATGTTGATTTATAGAAAATGGAATCGGCACAGTGTTCTATTGAATCAGAATTTTTATAGTTTTATAATTGTTCAAAATAAGGATAAAAATTTAATATATTTATATGTTATAAATGAATGGGATCCACAATTCAATTATTATTAACTAATAAAGTTCAACGTAGAAGTTCCTATGAATAATCAGAGGATTCGATTAAATGTTTCACAGATACCTCAACGATTACGTTAACGAGGATAATAATCAAGATAACGAAGGCATCAGTCGCTGGACTGATCTGGCAAGTATAGTCTGTGATGGTGTGAACGATGGACCACCAAGTAGAGACATCCCACATCTTAAGAGCAAAGTGAAAAATATGCTCGACGAACTTGACAGCTCGAAAGATTCTGACTCTATTTTGCGCAAGCAACACGATGAGGTGAGTCGTCACATAAATTCAAAGAAAAGCATATTTATTATTACGGACTGTAGTTTCATAATATCCATTTATAATATTTTCGATTGTTTATGTTAAAAATTATATAATTTAAGAGCTGAAATCTTAGCTAACATTCACAAACTAAAACATCATATTAAAAAGACTTGGATGAATTTTTCTGCTTTGTCATGAAAATAATAAAAGTCTAAGTACATTCTTATAACACTTCTTCGAAAAAGGGGTTCTATTTTGTTCCCAAAAATTGCAAAAGTGCTTTGCGGTCGATATTTAGAACGTAGTTCAATCACTTGCTCCATATACTTAAGACATAATTAAATCATTTTAATTGCATTCATACACCATTTTGTAATGTAAAGTAGCAAAACTCTATGACATTGAAAAAAATTATACTGAAAGAATACTAAATTTAATTTCAGGCTCCATTCTTAAAATAATTTAAAACGTTGATACGTAGTATATTTAATTGAATTAAATCTGCCTGACATTGTTTTCGCCACTTTTGTAGCAAGATAATGAGAGTTTATATAACAAGCAATTAAAGCAACCTACCTATTTCATTTAAAAAAAAAAGGGAAGAAAAAACAAAGAATGCTTAAGGTCTCGATAAAATTATTAAATGTTTACGTACGTCTAAAACCGTTGTTTTCACATCAGGAGCTGCTCAAACTGTTGGACGATCGAGATATGCGATCCGACGAGGAGGTGGAGAAGGCATGGACCACTCAGGATCAGGAATACGAAGACTTTGTATCGGAAGGTAGTTCGGAGCACCATCCGTGGTACACCAGTGCCGTTTGGCCCGTGGTGACGCTCGTAATCATGACGGTGATGTTCGTCTCCATCGCGATACACGTTGTTTTCTACGCGCCGAAACGACGCGGTGGAGGTCCCGTGATCAGACCACCGATGATGCTGCGCACGGGGTTGATCGACAACAAGAACTGCGGACTGGTCTACAAGCCTCTTCAAGAGGAAATCGCCACGCCGCATATGCCGAAACGCGGCAGCTTTTATTCCAGCAGCACGTTTCACTACGACAAGATCGTGCCCGAGAGCGTTTAATTAGCGATACGACTGCATACAATAGTTACCGGTCTGTCGACGCGGTTCGAATTGATTTATAACGCTAATAGTTCGAATTGTCGATGAACGAAGTATGCTTCGTACAAATCCTGATTGGCTGAGTACATTGCTGTTCAAACGTTTGGGATTGCAGATTACTTGGTTGCGCCGATCATCAACTGGCGTTGGAAGTACTTATAGATTCGCATTTGAATTTTGTTATCCATTTTAGTATAAGATTTTAGGAATGGTGTGTTCGTTCGGGGGAAAGCAACGACTCCAAACTTTTGAGCGACGCGATCTTGATGCACATGCAATGCACGAAGATGTTATACGACTTCATTTCATTTTAGGAAGCTTCTTGACTTTTCGACCAATGCGGTTTTTTTATTTAAAGAAATGAAAAATTGAAAGACATTTGCTACCATCACACCGATGCTCGTAGAGGAAAACAAATGGTTTCTAAATGCGTTTACTTACACGTGGGCAACGCGACGGTTAGCGAACCGACAATGTAAGGCTTGATCAAGTTAGTGTACCTCCAGGGTTTTAATAGGCGAATCAAGAAATTTTACATGAAATTTGATTTAGCACGAGGAATCAGTATTTCGTGTCAATATCGGAATCGTCGATTTTTAATGGGAAGACCGGAATTGAGTCAGATTAATTTAATTATAATTGTATATTTAATAGTAACGCATAATTACACATCTACTACGTTTACTATTAATCATTGCGGGAATGCAGCTTTGGGCGCTAGGTTAATTAGCATTTCGAAGAAATAGGAAACGAGCGGGAACGTGAGCAAGGTTCAATGGAAACGATCGGTCGTAGTAATATATTATATATCAAACATAATACTTAAGGCTAGCGACTTTCAATTGCAGTGACCACAACGTCTCGTTCAAGTCATGAACACATAAGTATTTACGATTAAATACCACATATAATACTAAGACAACTAACGTGGCCTAGTATAAGTAGTACATTTTTGTGTACTATGTATTGTACTACATGCTGTAAATAATGTATAACGTTTTAATAAAGTTTTCATTACTATATATGGTTCAGCGATTGTCTTACCGGTTGATTACAAAATATCCGCCTTCTGTTGTTTTTGAAACGGAATCGTTTTTCCCAAGTCGTAATTAGCTTGCATATCTTATGCACTTTATACACTTATAAATACGTAAATTGTATTTATCTATATTATAGGTATTACAGATATTATAGATATTATAGATATTATAGGTATTGCAGATATTATAGATATTATACATAGATATTAGAGATAAATATTATAGAAATATAGATAAATAACTTATGTATGTATACGTTAATTATACATTTACGCAATATGTTATTAGAAAAACATAATCTACAACTCAAACAACAGAACTTTATTTCTGTGAATTAATTTACAATCGATATTTTCCTATAGATCTGCAATCTATTTAAGTCGTAAAAGTAGTCGTAAAAGTGTCATCTTTGTTCTAATATATTTTTTAATCGGCGCAAAAAATATATCTTATCCACTGTCTTCTTTTGTGTTTACCGCGTTGGTCATTGATCAATATTTCTGACCCAAATGGAACGTTTGCACGACTAAAAAGTGCACAAGATTTTAACAGAATTATCTGCGCGATTAAAGCGTGACACTATGATTGATGACACATTCTCTTAACTCGATTGCTGCCGGCCTGTTTGTAGGCTGCTGTCGCTTCGTCCTACGTTCAACTAGTGCAGAACAACGCTGCAATACGAATCGAAAAAGTAGCTTGCAACGTTTCCTTGTTTTTCGCATCATTCCCGTACCTTATCGTCGCAAATTAATGTGCGATTAATAATAAACGATTAGACAACGATTAGATTAGACAATCTGGCACGCGCATTTTATAATCGTGGAATTCCTAAAATCGAATAAATAAAATGAACTCTAGAATCCGAGAATTTGTTTCGTGATACATATATATTTTATGGAATACGCAATAATAATGCATCATGCTGTCAATAAACTCTCTGCGCGAATTATAAATAATCAATTGTCTTCATTATAATCTGTAATTATACATGTTTACATAACGAACCATAATTGCCCACAATATCGCAAGAATTATCGCATGTCCTAAAGAATATTGACGTAACAAATTTAAAAAATCTATCTTATTTATAGAATACACATAATGCTTCTAATCAGAGTTAGATAATTAGACTGTGGATACTTGTGCAAAATGAGTCTGCCGAAAATTTTTTCCCTCTATTAATGATTGTAATAAGTTGAAAATAATGTAAGAATATTCTTAAATTATCATAAACGCGTGAAATTTACAGTCTGATTACAATTTGTAGTAATCAGTTTTGTTAGAATTAATATCAACGGGACTTGTTGCAAGAACTTTCCAAACTCTCCCCCACTCTTTTAATAGAAAAGGAAGGAGTAAAGGAGCGGGAGTCGTCGAGGGCAACACGACGCGACGCGTTCCACTTCTATTCCTTTCTTCCTTCCTTTGCGTGGAGCATTAGTTAGATAAGAGGGGACATGTTCTGAAAGTTCTTACGGCTCGCGAGACCTGGATAAATACCAATGGGGCGCTTAATATTATACTTAATTACTTAACTTCAATATCATATTTACTTTCAATATTGTATTCGATATTTTTACTTTAACATTACATATATTTTAAATATAATATTTAATTACTGCCTATTGGAACCAAGCACGGTGAAATATTTCATAAACTTAAAAACCGTAAATACGTAGACTAATAATTTTCTTACTTCGATGCAGAGAAAGTTTTCTGTTTGGACTAAGTTTTTTTACTGTAAAACGTTGTGTGCATGCTATTGTACTACTTGATACGGCACTGTTGCCGTACATGTGAGACTATCGCATCTCATCAACATGCGTGTATAACTGGAGTTAAAAGATGGGAATGTACGACTAGCCAGCGCAGAAGGGAGCACAAGATATCAACGACAGTATCGCGCACGTTCTGGCCATCGATTTTTCTCCAAAATCACTGATCTGCTTGATTTTTGTACTTCCTAATATTGGACGATGTATCCCCGAAGACGCGTTCTAGAACTGTTGCAAGTCATCTCCTCCCAATCGTAAGTAAATATTGGATATTTAATAACATATTTACAGACCCGTGACGTTCGCAAGTTAAAGATACTCGTCAAAATGAATAGTTCTGCGAATCTACGACGCCAGTATTGCAATTAAATTGATGCTGTATTGCAATTGGTTTGATAGCTACAGAATCGATCGAGGACACAAATGTAAAAACCAGTTTGGAGAATTTTAAGTAACTTCAATCCGATGATTTTGTTTTGCAGCCATAAATGTATAGACAACTCGTAAAGAAAACTTTGTAAACTTGCTTCTATTTAATATATAGTAGTCTATAGATTTATATTCGTTGAGCAATACTTACAATTCATGTATACTAATTATAAAAGATGTTATAATGTAATCTTTGTTTAAATGTAATACATACTTGCAAAACATGAAGTCTTAAAATTGTCATGTAACTGAATAAATATCTTTCTTTTCTGATGGTCACGTTTTTATAATTTCTAGTCATTATCACAGAATGTAAATTGTTTTTTTATTATTCAAAATAATTTTTCGTACAAGTTATTTCACGCATCTACTGCATATCTAATGTATTTACTTTTTATAATTTATATATTTATACTTTTTGTATTTATAATAAGTAATTTATATCATATTTCTTCACATAGATAAAGGTCACAGCCGACCCGGCCATCATCGTGCGAAAGTTAAACATGGCACAGATTATGTGTTTCAATAAAGAAAAATTTAAATGACCATCAGAAATGGTAATCGTGCCTCCATGTATATATGTAAACATGCTTTAATTTTTTAATACATTTGGAGTGTGTCAAAGTAATACGAATGCCTTTCGATTATTCTTCTAATTTAACTTTCTTAGTTTCACATAAAAACATCTATTATCTTGTTTTTACAGCTGTACATTTTAATATTAATAGAGTTCCCTCTGCAAAATTTGTTAATCGCTGATAATGCAGTATAATGGTCGTCGCAATCACATTTTATTTTGAAATATCTTTTTACAGATGCAAGTGTCCAGCTCACGCACACGTAGAAGGCACGACCCGCCACGATCTAGCAAAAGCCCGCAGCACGGCTGCACATTCTGTGCCACAGAAAGAATATGCATTTGAGGTATGCGTTAATGAAATTTGCAAAACATAGATCGTGGACGTGAAATAACGATTTATTTTAACGAGATCGTCATTATCCCTGTATATCATCGTCACACGTGATTGCAAAGTGCAAACATAATCAATAAATTCAGATAAAGATGTTTTCAAATTCTTAGTGTACAACTCTTTCGCAATCTAACTAGTACATCGGTCTATAAACAATTAACGGAAACTAGGATTTTAGAACATGTCACCGATAAGTAGATTACGGATGAATACCAGAAGGCACAGCATAAAGTAATACACAAAATTTCAAGTGTTTAACCCTTGTACATTCATTGTTAAAATTGTACATTATATTTAATTTATTGAAAATATTTATATACAAGAAAGATTTTTTTCAGATCTCTTTGTTGCAAGTGACGGAGATAATTTCTATTCGGTAATTCATCAATTTAATAATCAAAATTATTATGTAATTACAATTTCCGCTTTCTTCTTAGAATGTTACGTTATCACAGCTGTTGACTTCCACTTCTTTGTTTCTTTTTGCTTTAATTTTTCATCGTTATTAAAATTTTGCTTTTGATGCAAAAGAAAACTAGATTTAACTATTCTAGAAAAGTTTGCTTTGTGTTGGCTTTCACTTGTTTTAGTTTCCTTCTGCTATAATTTCCAATCGTTAGAATTTGTTTAAATTTAGCTATAGAATATTAAATCTCTCGAAATACAGTGTAAGTAATTAACATTGTTATATTAATGTAATTAGAGTTATAACATTATTTATAGACTTGTAATATTATTTCGAAAGGGCAGCATCAATTATAAAATACATATTAAAGGTAATTACAGATGGCCTGTTCGACGATACGATATGGCGTCGGCGTCACCAGAGAATTGGGTATGGACATGCAGAACATGGATACGAAAAAGGCGTGCTTGATGACGGATCCCAATCTGGTGAACTTGTTGCCCGTTAAAACTGCCATGGACAGTCTCACGAAAGCTGGCATCGAATTCGAGGTTTTCGACAGGGTACGCGTCGAGCCTACAGAGCAGAGTCTCCAAGACGCCATCGATTACGCCAAGCGTGGGAACTTCGATGCTTTTATAGCGGTGAGATGCTCTCAATCAGGGCTCGGAATTAACCAGCACGCAATAATAAGATCGCGAGGTTTATTGCTCCGGACCCCTGTCATGCGTTTAGATCTCCGGGGTCGCCGTTTTTCGCACGGAGCACATCAGACGTAGTGTAGCAGTTAGGCGATCACGGATGAGCGAGGAAGTCAGGAGGAGGTGTGGCGCTCGCGGTCCTTATGTTGCGTGCAGGTTAAATCCGAGTCCCGCTCTTGATAACAATTACGACTACACGGAGTATCGAAGTACGTCGAGAATTTTAAGAAAACTTAATACTATGCTGTCCGGTGGCTCCACTGTGGTGCCATCCAAAAACTATCGGGTAATTGCCGGTGGCTATATTGTGGTATTCAAAACTCTAGAACGAAAGTTAATATTGCGTGTTTGGTTCAACTAACAGTAAATTACAGACGTAGCAACTTTGTGTTTTCATAAAAACCTGTGCCCTTCGTGTATGGACATCTTGTTCACAAGAAATGAAATTATGTAAGTCAGTCCCACCAGCGCCCCACAAGAAAATCTAGATTAGACATGCGGACAGCATAGTGTTAATTCAGAATTAAGAATTAAGAATTCTAAATCGTTAGTTCAAAAATTAAGAATTTCATATAAAATTATGTTTCGAGTAGGTCGGCGGTGGTTCGGTGATGGACACTTGCAAGGCAGCGAATCTGTACAGCTGCGATCCACAGGCTGACTTTTTGGATTACGTGAACGCACCTATCGGCAAAGGAAAACCGGTTCGGGTGCCATTGAAACCATTGGTCGCTGTACCGACGACTTCTGGTACTGGATCGGAAACTACAGGTGTCTCCATCTTTGATTATCGACCTCTGAAAGCCAAAACCGGTATCGCCAATAGGTAAAACATTGTTTGAAAAATTAAGAATTGAATTACTTTTTATACCGAATGAATCATCGAAACAATTTGGCTGCAATTTGTTGGAAATATATGCTTACGTTAGGCAATTAACCAGTTAACTGTGTTTGACGACTATATCCGTCAGGGAGATGTGGCAGAATTTTGTCATGACGATTATATCCGTGATGCATAAAATTTTGTTACAATTTGATATTTAAATTGTAATTCTGGCGAAAACTATATTTTATTCGTAAATTTTAATACATGTAAAATGTTTCGAGGTCAAGACAAAATGAAACAAACAAATGAAAATTATAAATAATTTGGACTGGATTCGTAACTTCCTTCGTCATCGCTTGATTATCGCCACACACACTGGTGGGCGCTTAGCAAAGAGATCGTCGCAGTTAACTGGTTAAAGAGTGCAATAAAGATTATTAGAGTTACACAATAGAATGAATATTTCTATTGCTCATGTTAGAGATAGCTTGAAAAGAATAATATCAATAAAATATCAATGTAGTTAGTCTTTTATTTAAAAATTTATTATTTCCGTTTCAATATCGTCACAATAACTGTGAGAATCCTTGAAAAAGATTATTTTTGAATAGAAATATTTATAAAAGTACTCGATTCTATGTTGATTATTAAATAAATTTTTAACGTACATTTTTCTTTTTGAGTGCAGAGCTTTGAGACCCACTCTGGGGTTGATTGATCCGGAGCACACTTTGACGATGCCAGAAAGGGTCTGCGCCTATTCCGGTTTCGATGTTCTCTGTCATGCCCTTGAATCCTTTACTGCTTTACCATTCTCGGAGAGGACACCCTGCCCTACGAATCCTATTCTCAGACCAGCTTATCAGGGCAGTAATCCCGTCAGCGATGTGTGGTCGAAATTTGCCCTTCAAGTAATGCGCAAGTAAGCAGAATAATATAATAAATCTCTCTCGAGACTTTGAACGTTAAAAAGATTCATGAAAGTTTTATCGGTACGAGCCGAAAGTTATTTAATAATTGTTTTATATTGAATTTATTTTATAAGTTCATGTCTCATATTTCATAATTTCATAATAAAAGAAACCTTTAATAAAGCTTAAATAAGTGCGGTACTTCAATAGTAGTACAATAAAATATTTGAAGTGAAACGTATTTATATAGATATTACAATAATAAAAAGAACAATAATAAAATTGTGTATTAAAATTGTACAATAATAAAAAGAGTAAAATGTTCGCTTTTGTCCAATTTTAACTTCTACTTAACTATCCGAATAATACAAAAATTAATGCGAGGAATTATTTTGTCTTCCAGTAATACTTAACAGACTTCCAATAATAGACATATTTTCTAAATGAAAAATTTAACGCGAATATTTTATCGGTACGATATTGATCACTGTACTCTTGTTCCCAGATATTTCTCAAGAGCAGTTTACAACCAAGACGACCTCGAAGCGAGAAGCAACATGCATCTTGCAAGTACTATGGCGGGCGTTGGGTTCGGTAATGCTGGTGTGCACCTGTGCCACGGGCTCTCTTACCCTATTAGCGGAAATGTGCGAAGTTTTCAACCGGAGGTAACTGTTTCAAAAGTTTTCGTAGTTCCGGTAGCAACAGCGTCTTGAATTTTTCATCGGATCTGTAAAACACCTATCCACACTACCTTTAACATGATCGTCGCCGCGTCACCATTATATTACTGGGTGACCGTAATTTCTGACCAATTTCGAAAATTCATTTTTATTGTAATATGATTGACCAAATTGAATTTGACTAGAATGTTACGGATGTGAAAGAGTTCTAATGCTATCTTCTAGGATAAATATTAATTTTCTAGTTTGGCTTTAATTAATTAAATTGCTTTAATTATGTGCCGATTTTAGTGGTCGATTATCGGCAGTCAACGTGTTAAGTAAACAACGAAGTATTTTAAATTCATCAAACTATTTTATAAATATTTATGTGCAAATCTTAGAAGCGAAGGTGACGAAGACTGAAACTATTAATATTCAACAATGGAAATGTTGAAAATTTCGTTTTATTTTATTTATTGATATTATTTGGGAACATACGTGATTGATATTAACATGTGGTTTATAATACTTAGTTTATTTAATACACTAATGTGAGGTTATATACATTTCTTACTACAAACAAAAAGCGCGATATTTAAACCTTTCTAACATTATTGAAATGGATAATTCGATATACTAATTTCATTCGATGTATAATTTGCTATGTGGATGGGTGAAGAATATTTAAATAAAATTGATAAATCATTGTATTACAACAATTTTGCTAGATCTTTATACACGGTCAAGATTTTCTGAAGCGACTGCAAAAACCAGAAATCCATTAAACATTAATTTATTTTATAATTAATTTTAACGAGTGGAGAAAAGTCTCACAATATTTTGTAATCCCTTGAAGTTTTTACTATTTATACCGTTTTATTTACTTTTAAATAACTAAAAATGAATTTTATCGACATAACTTATAATAATATCTTTACTTGTAGCAAATATTTATTAAATAACAAAATTGTAGACAATTTTTTTAATAATATTGTAACAATGAGAACGATCAATTTTTAGATGTGGCTTATAACTTGTAACGAACGTTTATTAAGTAATATAAAGTTTTGGAAAATCTCGAGGTAGAGATGTATTGTCACATAATGAAACTATTCCAGGGCTACACCAAAGATCATCCCATATTGCCACACGGTCTCTCGGTCGTTATATCAGCGCCTGCTGTGTTCGCCTTCACTGGAAGTGCATGCCCGGAACGGCATTTGGAAGCTGCTGAGCTACTAGGCGCTGACGTCAACAGAGCAAAGAGGGAAGACGCTGGCAAAATATTGGCGGACACCGTGAGAGAGTACATGCACGAAATGAAAATCGAGAATGGTCTGACGAAATTAGGATTTAAGAAAGACGACATTCCAACGCTGGTTCAGGGCACATTGCCGCAGGTGAGTTTCTGTATTCCGCGACTTTTCATACTCTTCTTAACACTTTGCCGACCGGTCATTCGGTCGTAAAAATTTGGTTCAACGTTATATTTTCATTTCTATTTTGATTTTATTTGTTTTATTAATCGCGAAAAATATTTAATATTTGAAAAGTTATATAATAATATTGAAACTTACGGTAGTACAATTTAACACATTTATCGTAATAATAGATAAAAAATTAATGGTTACTATGTCAACCGATTCACAGGCTACCGGTCGGGGGACAAAGCCGATTTATAGGCTATCGGTCGATAAAGTGTTAAGTTAACACCATTATTATTATATATTGAATCAGGCTAAAATATAATCTCCAGAGGGTTTTTACGGACAGATTATATTTTTCGGAACACAAAATAATTAATTTTCATTTAAACACTGCAACTCGTTTGAATTCCCGGCGATAATATTCTCATTCAATATATTCGTTTGAATTACATGTCTACGAATTAAAGTTAGCGTAATGAAAGTATGAAACGAAAATGGATTTATATTAATTCAGAATTTGTTGTGTAACTATTTCTAAAATCTACATGAGAATTAACGTGAACAGATTACTTTTTTGTGAAGTGGACAATGAGTAAAGAGTCGAGAGTTTAGAATAGTGATTTGTCGATCACTATATACGATTTATTACAATTAAATAAATTCGGCATATTACTAACAGATTACACTTTTACATATGGCGAATTCATAATTGTGGCCTTAATGGTACGTACCGTTAGAAACACATTTCATTATTCGGGTTTGCGCAATTATAGGTAAACATTTACACGTTACAACATACGTTTACAAAGACCTCCGTGCTAATTCGCAACGATTAATTCATTTTCTTTTGATTGCAGCATCGTATAACAAGATTAGCGCCGAGAGAACAATCCGAAGAAGATATCGCGCAATTGTTCGAAAATTCGTTCACAATTTATTAAGAGGAACGTATCTACGGGAAACCGATCAAAACCCGCAACAAATAAAGAGTTATTTTATACCTCCATATCCTGTGTTCTATTTATCCTCGAATGCTCTCAAACGAACAATCGTATATTTGTTCTTCGTTTCATGTCACCAAACAAAACGACATTACGAAACTACCGCTTCAAACACGATGAAAACGCCAATAAATAAATAATTAAATTTAGCGTTCGCGAGCGAAAAAATTTAAAAATATGTCGCGTAATTATGAATGTGTAGCACGCGGATAAAATAGCGAAGTCACCGTCTCATCAATGCTCCTTAATAAAACAGCTAGCGACTAAGCGCAAAGGAACCCTGATGATCGATGATTTCGATCGTAGACCGAAGAAATTTTCGGCGTACGATAATGTTACGATGTTGTTCATACAGTACAGAATTCGATCAGCTGTACCGAAACATCGTATATGTTCATTAACAAATTGGCTCTTTAAAATCGAAGTCTGCCGCCTTCGAGGAAGCAGACGTTAGCCACAGATCTCAATTCATGTCTGAAGCAGTCAGAAATTATTACGCGCAATCGTTTTCTTGTATTTTCGTAGATTCTTTCCATTACAAAAACCGTTCTAGTAGAGGCCTTCGTTATTAAACTTACGACACATAGACACACCATTGGACAAATGTAAACACCGTAGAATCGATCGAGACTATAAATCATTCCCGCGTTTCAATGGTAACATATCGTAAACGCGAAGTTACTTTGTGTTACTTCGAGAAATATTTCATGTTCTAGTTTTCCTTTTCTCTTAAATATTCAGAAATGAAAATATATGAATGCAACGACTCAACAAATACCGTTTCGTTGAAATGCACAAATATCGTTCGTTCAATGGTTCGTTCAAAGAAAATTAATACTCGTCCGGACATGGTCCATTTTCATGGGCAACGATATTTGAATTTCGATCGGAACAGATCTGCGCAACGAGGTCGCATATATTTATCCATTTCAGTCATTGCAAGAGAAAACTGAGAAAACTGATGAAGATTTCTCGAAGAAATGTTAATTTAGGTGGCACGGCATTCACGTTACCCGCGTAGTTTCCTTTTTCTCTTTACGTCTTGTTCCGCGAAACCCCAATCTCTTTTTCAGCACGCAACGGGGTGAATATAATTGCTCCACGAAGTTTTCGTGCACGCATGACATTCTTTTAAAATAATTTCCAATCGTTCGTCGTCTCTGATCGATGATTAATCGTTTAAAACAATCCAGTTCCGGGCCGAACATTTTATATTCTGAAATACACGGTACTTTAATTAATAGATATTTACCTCGTTATAAAGTGGTTGTAAAATTATTGCACTTGCATTTTTTCTTCACTTTCATCTCGTGCAGTCGTCGATTCATGTTTAAACAACTAGTTTGATGGAACAAATGCCTCCAAATATTGTGAGAATTCTGACGACCCTTTTGAAAAGTTGATAGCATGTGCGTCATAGTTATCGTTGTTAATGTTCTTTTTCGTGTCACCTAATCCTTCTGAAACAGTTGTAAAAATGAATGGAAATTAATGAAAATGAATTTGATCAAACGAATTTGAATTAAATTGAATTTAAAAGGAAAGTAAAACTTATATGAAATTAAAATTGAAATTGAACTTGCACGAAATTAGTTACGAAATTAAAGCTTCAATTGAACTTATATGAAATTAAATACGAAATTAAAGCTCCAATTGAACTTATATGAAATTAAATACGAAGTTAAAACTTAAATTGAACTTATATGAAATTAAATATGAAATTGAAACTTAAATTGAACTTACACGAAATTTAAATTTAAATTAAACATATACGAAATTAAAATTGAGGTTGAACTTATACAAAATAAGATATAAAATTGAAGCTAGTTAAATCTAGCCGACATTAAACGAGACTTGTGTAATTCACGTTCCGTTAAAGCTTGGTTAAAAATGTCGAATTACTCACTCTTTAATTTCTTCAGAGAAATGTTAATCTTTCAACGAACGTTAACCCGAGCATTTCTCATATCACGTTGAACCGATCCCCTTTACTGCAAACACGAGACTGGCGATCGAATAATGACTTTAGTCGAATTCCATCCTCAAGCTTGTTGATCTCCGGTTCTCATTACCGGTAACGCTATATCCTTCAATGGTTGTGCGTAGGCACTCTTATTTACATAGAAAAAATACGCGGAATTTGCGACTCTCATTCAGAGCGAGGTAAATATGTAACAATGAATGCTAACTATTCTGAAACACACGCGAACCATTTATTCAGCGTAATAATGTTCGATAAATGGGATTGTTAAATTGGCTTTTACGTTAGTGTTGGACTATATTTTATAAATTTACAGTTTATTATATATTTATTATATTCATTGCGAGGCAATCAAGATTATACAGCGTTCAGCAAAACTTAATTCTACATTTTAAATTAAAATAAGATAAAATATAGATAAATAAATAGATAATAAATAGATAAAATGTAGATTCTACATTTTAGATAATAAAATATCTGTATAAACAACTGCGGTTTAATTATATATTGATGTTTCGAAATATTGCATCAATTTTTGAAATTTTAACTATTCTATTTTGAAATTATTTTATTAGTCATGATTTAAAATAAATTAAATTGATAGCATGAAAAATTAACATAAATAGCAATTATGTATAACTACACTGTTCTTTGAGAAAACTGGTTAAATATTATTAGCAAAATTTTATGCGGTTGCTCTACGCTTAACACTACTAACTTGGTTTTTACATAAAATAAAGCAACAATCGATTAGAAATAAAAATTTGGAAAAAATAATTAGCTTATACGTATGATATGAATTGTTAGAATTTTATATTTTATATTTTATATTTTATTTCATTGTTCAATATCCTCTACACTTTATAACAAGCGCACACAAGTTCGTGTTATTGATCACCAGATGTTTGTAGTAACTGGAGTAAACGATCATACATCTCTTGTATGTAATTTGACAGTTTCTCAACGAGTATAATAATTTTATAATTAAGTTATGGCGTCTGTAGGCATCAATGGATTTGGTAGAATAGGAAGAATGTGTCTTCGTGCTTGCATAGAAAAAAGTATCGATGTAATACATAAGCTATTTAAAATTTACAAATCTTCATTGGTTTTATAAATATTTTAATAGGTTAAAAAGGTTTCATAAATGTCTTAATAGGTTAAACTAATCAACGATCCTTATATTACAACCGATTATATGATATATTTATTCAAATACGATTCAACTCATGGATCCTACCCGTTAAGACTGGAGTGTGAGGATGGGAATATTGTTATTGCAGGTATCTGCATCTTGAACAAATTTTTGTGCATTGTTTTATCTCTAACTGAAATTCGGTTACTAAATTTTATATTCGGCACAGATAATACAATAGTACGAAATATTTATTGTCTTACATTTAAACAATAATAGTCCCCTATTTTTTACGTAAATGTTTACATTTTATACTAAACTATATTTAACATTAGACGAAAATAATATAACAGTGCAAACTATTTATTCATTCTCATACTATAATTATTATTACTATTATTTATTGTTACTTTTATATATTTTATTATTACAAAATTGTGCAAACACAATTTCCTTTTCTTTGCTAATTAAACGCATATTATATATAGATTATATTAAACATAGGTAATGTAATTGTAGATGCTACCTACTGTATTATATTCAGTAATGAATCGCAATTATTTTACTAATTAAATTCACGCGCTTCGTGTGCTAGATGCTCGTTATATTACGGTGAAAATGAATAATTGAATTTGTCGTGTGTGTTTTCAAAGATAAGAAAATCTCGACGTCACAAGAAAAAAATCCAAGCAAAATAAAATGGAAAGATGCTGGTGTCGTTTACGTAATCGAAGCTACCGGAGTATTCAATACTTTGGACAAAGCAGGGGTAAGGGATTCTAATTTTATTACTATTGTTAATTATCTTGTTCTATTATTATCTATTTTAAATTTTAAAATTTTTATCTATTTATAATGATATTATAATATTGAGAGATTTATTATGATTGTAGATTTATACATAAATTTCCAAGATTACTTTACGACGACTGTGTGTCAACGTATTCATGATTGTTTTAGTTACACATGGAAGGCGGCGCTAAAAGGGTAATTATTACAGCACCATCCGTTGACGCGCCCATGATCATTTTCGGCGTGAATCAGAGTTGTTACGATCCGACAAAAAGTAAAATCGTGTCGACTGCTTCCTGCACGACCAACTGTGCTGCGCCGCTTATTCAAGTTATGCACGAAAATTTCGACGTTATCGAGGTAATGATCAGCAGTGTGCATGCTTTGACACCGTCCCAAAGAATTTTGGATGGGCCTATAGAGAGAGGAAAAGTAAGAATCGTTATCATCGTTACCATCATTAATATTATTTGAAACTAATTAGGCTGCAGAGTTTATGACAAAAAATTAGTAAATCAAATACGAAAATGTAAATGTGTTTTTTATACACATTGTTACGTTATTTTTAAATTTATAAAATATTTCAATATACTTTGTTCCTATATGCAGTGGTTAAATATAACATTGAAAATAACGTATACATCCTATAGTTTGCAAACTAATAATAAATTAATGAAATAGAATAATATGTTGTTACGTTATTCTCAACTTATTACAATTATTAAAAGAAAGTAGACATTTTCATTTTACATATGCATCCTACAATTAACTTAGACAATGTTTATTTTACGTAAAGATTTTATATGTTTATAATAAAAATTCAATGAAATGTAAAATAGTAGAAAATGGAGAGATTTTATAAGTATATGATTTTCAATATATTAAAATGATTAACATATTTATCGTCGGTGGAATATGCTGACATGTTTATTTAATGCCAGAATAGCGTAACAAGTTTATTTCATTATAATATGTTATAATATATTACATATGTTATAATTAATAATTATATATAATGTATTAAGTTTTAGTAAAATATCAAATATATAGTATGAAGAGTCGAATAAAAATAGCTCGGCATAGAACGTGTTAATGAAAGAAATAGATTTTTACTTTCCGTATCCTGGTATACAGGATTCTTATTTTGTTTATTCGTTTTAACACGTTGAGTGCCACGTCAGTCACCGGTGACTGACATCAAGCTTTCCGTTCAGGCTGCGTCAGTCATCGGCGACTGACAGTATAAAATATGATAATAACCTTAAAAATTTACATTGTTTCAAGTTGTCATCTAAAATTTATATAAAGTCCACTTAATTTTTATTTAATGCGGGATTTTATTATTAATGTACTTGAACATTTTTTCGGAAAACTTTAATGGATTTTATTAAAACAAGGTAAACATAAAAATGGTTTGTCGCGCGGCCTGACGGGGAAGTCGTTATAAAACCGCGTGGCACTCAACGTGTTAACAGTACACAGAGATTCATAGTCCTAATGTAACGTA
The DNA here is from genome assembly GCF_028453695.1 of Augochlora pura. NCBI lineage: Eukaryota > Metazoa > Arthropoda > Insecta > Hymenoptera > Halictidae > Augochlora > Augochlora pura. The sequence continues at coordinate 19,385,427 of NC_135774.1, read as the reverse complement.
ATCGTGCATTTATATCACAGTTATGGAGAGATGGCAGAAGCGGTATTCAAAACATAATTCCAACATCTTCGGGAGCAGCCAAGTCGTTGGACAAAATTATTCCCGACCTGAAAGGCAAAATTTCTGCAATAGCTTTCAGAGTACCGGTCCCAAATGTCTCTTTGTGCGACCTGACGTTCAGGTGCATACTGGGTCATACAATAAATATATGAAACATATGTATAATTGCTTGAAAGAACGACACATGTTTTCAATTTCGCTATATTTTACATCAGTGAGTGCGAAAATTTAAATTTCTTGAAATCATCGCATGCGGTGTTTTTGCTCAGAGCCACTAATATACAAGGTGGTCCAATAAGAATTGACGCTCAAATATCTCTTTTATTTTTGGCACTGGAAAAAGAACTTTATTAACAGAATATAATATTATTAACGGAATAAAAATATTTGTTTGTTACTAAAGTTCTGTTTCTAGCGTCAAAAATAAAAGAGATATTCGAGTGCGAATTCTTATTGGACTACCTTGTATACCTGTGGCTTCCGTTAATAAAGTTCTTTCTTGTCGCCAAAAATGATAAATATACAAGATTTAAATAATTCCATTTAGTGAAATTCTTACCCGACATAAAGTCACAATTTAACGATCCACTTTTTCGTTGCTCGACTCAGGGTGAACAAGCCAACGACATACGAAGAAGTAAAGGATGCAATGAAAATGGCGTCGGAAGTTTCTCACGCGAACATCATCGGCTACACGGATGACGACTGTGTGTCATCTGATTTCATGAACACGAGTTATTCGTGTATATTCGACGCGAAAGCTGGTATTCCGCAAACGAGTACATTCATCAAAGTTGTCGCCTGGTAATTTGACAATGCTCTATACTGCACAGTATAAAATACATATTCGGTATAAATCATTTATTACCTTTTAATTTCATCGTTTTATAGAAGAAAGTATGTGAAATTAACCTCTTTGGCACGGCTGGATTTTACGCGAATGAAATTTTTCATAACTGAATTACCATGTTTCTTAATATACAATTTTTATGGTATAGTTATATACATATGTATGGTATGGTATTGTATTAGCTATACATATATTCTTTTCTTAGTGTATTGTACATATTCACTTTCACTTTAATCGTTTACTTTAATAATTAATAATACAATTGAGTGTAACACGAAACATTCCCAAAGCCACTATAATGGCACGTCGTGCTTAAGATGTTGATATGTTTCCTTTTATGAATACTGTTCGTTTCATCGATGTCACTTTATTCGGATGACATAGATTTTGGAAATGGCCGGGTCAATATTAACTCGTGAATGTTTGTAGGTATGACAACGAATACGGTTACGCGAATCGTGTAGTTGATCTGGTGGAGTACATGCATAAAGTTGATACTGGGGAAGAGCCTGCAGCGAGACCGGACGAAGGTTCTGCAAACGATGATGCATAGAGATCGCACTATGTCATTTCGAGTTCAAATAAAACGTCACGATAATTATAAAATAGTATTTTATTTATATCACTACTTACATTACAGGTCAATTTTAATGATTCGAATATTTATCGATCGTTGTTGCGACAGGCGCTTTTTCAATTCATTTCAAAGTCCTGCCTCACGCGATTTTCGTGTTTGCTAAGTTTTGTTTTGCTAATTTTTCCAACTTGTGTCGAGAATAATAAACTGACATTGGGATTTTCTAAATAAATAATAGCTCAGCAAAGTAGACGGATTAGAAATGTAGAAACTATTGGAATCACAGATAAAACTGTCTACTATTAACTTAAGTGAACACATTCTGAACAATTATCATTCCTAAATTTTCTTTGAATCTATTGCTGATTTTATTGTGCATTATCGCTAGGATACCATTTGCGTACGTGAACTGTCGGTTGCCGATTTTGTTGTTGCGTTGGATGCGATGTAATTTCCAGTGTTACAGGCCCACCATTTTTCTCCCGATGCCCCGTGTTCGGTTTCACGTCAATTTCCAATTTCGGTTGACTGGACGGTCTGCGACCTGAAATTTTATCACTCATTAGTTTCAATTAATCCATGATCCGCGACTCGGATAGATTATTTTATAGCAATGATTGAATTTACTTAAACTTCATATGATGTCGATTATAATTAGACTGCGAACTTTTAGGCGAAACAAAAACAATTTTCCGAGAAAATTCTAAGAGACAGTAATTGGATAAAAATAAATTGTTTCTTTTAATACTTGCACGATCTTGAACGTAGACAAACTATATTATTAAATTCTTTTTATGCCTTCACAATTTAATATTTTATATATTCGTTTTTACCATGAGTATATCAACTTCGCAATTTGTTTACAGGCTTTACAGAAGTATATTTAGTATGTTGAAAATAAAGTATGTTATTAAATTCTTCTAAGTCTTCAAAATTTAATATTTTAGCTACTCATTTTGCCATGAATGAGTCCACAGTCTAATTGTTACGTATACTTGGATAAAGAAATTTGTCTTATAAAAACAATTTTATAATTTCAGTAATCACGAATGAAAGAATTTAATATTTTTTGTAAAGCTCTAGTATTAAATATTTAGCGATTATTGAATTGAATTATTGATTTGTTGAATAAATTTAACGCAATCGTACTTCCGCAAATCTCAAAGTTGTTTCTACCATAACCGTGTGAGATGTTCAATTACCATTGTTATAATTTGGTCGGATATTGGTCCATATCGGATATCTATTATTTTGTCCTGGAAATCGAACTTTCATTCCGCGTCCAGTGTTCCCTGCATTCGAAGGCGCGAAAGAATGCGAGGAGCCAACAGAGGAAGCTGCAGCTGTAGACACTTGTCCGTTTTGAACCGTGGCCGACGATGAAGCGGCCGCGTTGACGCCAAACGATGGCCTGTTGATGTGGCCCTGGTTATTATAATCGGGTTGGGTTTGACCGACAGCGTGTACTGCCGAACCGCTGATGCCAGATGATCCAGCAGCCAATGACACTGCCTGACTCTGCGAAATCAGGCTGCAAAGAAATTTAATTGACGCGTGTTACTTTACTGCCATGACGGGACTGCATTCACTTAGACTTTTCATAATATTTAGTATAAAGTTAGCTTGGATTAACACATTCCGTGCCACGTGTACCACTGGTGGTACACGCTTAAATAGCTATTCAATGGGTTAAAAAGATATTTTATGACAAGATAGAATCAAAGAAATAATTTCCACCAAAAGGATGGACCCATAATAAGTTTCTTTCATAGTTATACTGACAATAATTAATAAATAAAAATATTATATTGATTTTTAAAGCGTTGATTGACCACAATGAAGAGTCGACTAAATACAGCTTGGCACGGAACGTGTTAAGAAATGTATTAAATCGTTTCCTATGAAATCGTTAAATCGTTTCCTATAAAAGAGAATTTATAATTTCAAAACTATGAGACTGGTTATTTCGGTTGGTTAAGTCTAAAAAACTAGCTTTATGTTCGTAAAACGAAACACTGTGGCAGAAAACTAAAGTGGCACTGCATTTAATCATAAGCAGTTTGAAGATTGTAATCATCATCTTGCAAACAAAACTCATTATTTTACAAATCTATTTTATCTCGAATCGTAAATCACATCCTGTAAGCTGTAAGAGTAAAAAGTTGCATAACCTTAATACTTCGTCCAATAGTAGGTTTCTAATAGTTCTTTAAAGTAAAAGATTAATAGACGACATTTTCTTGAAAACTGTTCAAAAATGATAAATGATAAATTTTTAACTGTTCGAAGTGATAAATTTTTAACTGTTCAAATTGATCATTTCAGCCATTACCCAACAAATTATTTGCATTAGTGTAATGCAGAAACAGAAGCTCGAAGCCAATTCCAACTAAAATCTACTTTGCAAAGTGACCTAACCAATAACAAAAATATCTTTCGAGTTATTTCATTATTAAGACACAACTTATTATATTATAAATTTTAAAGAACAAGGAAATAATAGTCGTCACTATCTAAAGAAATAATGTTCCTTTGGAATAATTATTTAGATGATAATTTAAAAGTAATTGAATTCTTCTTCAAAGGCAATACAAAAAACAAAAATTATTTCGTCATATTAAGGATAGTATTATGGACAAATAAATACTAATCAATACTAATCAATACTAATCAATGCAGCATGAAAAAAGTCGTAGTGCAAGGGGTTAATTGAAAGTTTAGTACCTTTACTACAAGTAAGTATAACTATTGTTACTATTAGTATATATGTAGTATTCTAGGAAATAATTTATAGGTCTTTTAAATAGAGCTGCAAATGGTTGGAAATCAGTCCACGTTTTCGTCACAAGCTATATCAAATCAAACTCGATCCAAGGATAATAAATTATTGAAATTCAATGTTACATCAAGCTACATTCTGTAACCTTTCTTTCCCTTACTTCACTAAACGTATCGGAGATTGTGAAAGTGCCCCGAAGTATGTTAGAAATATCTTAACATTAGAATCACCAACTCGATTTTAACGAGATTATTCAACAGCTACTCTGAAGAAATTCAAGCGCCTTTGAATATTTACTCGGAGCACTTTATAATTACCGACACGTGTTTACGACTTTTCTATGTTTTCCTCAGTACAGAGACGTACGGATTGTTGAAGCTGTTACTCTCGGAGTAGCTGAGACCTTCGGGGCCTACTTGAAAGCCTAAAGAATGGGCATTGTTCCCGGTGTTCAAGTTAATATTCGCCGTAATCGGAATGGACAACGATCGTCCGTTCTTCGCGTTAGACCCCTTGATGACTTCCTCCGGTATGAGCTCTGGTGGTGTATTCCATCGTCGTTCGTCTTCCGTGAGAGGAACGCGATCATCTGGGAAACGAGAAACGTTTTTTAACTGACATATAGGGGACACGGTACTTTCTCATTTCTACGGCTTCATCTTCGTTCCTCCTTTTTGCAAAAACCATAGTTGATTCGAAAGAGCGTACCGTTCACAAAAATTTAAATAAAATTAAATGACGCTGAATACTGAAAATGTATTATTAGCAGATTGCAGATTGCGCGTGTGATAACTTGAATACCAATATCAAAAGGTCTATAATGTAGTAGAAAAGTATTTATAAATTTTCACGTTACGTGTATTAGTATAATAAATCAATATTATGATTTCTGTTTTTATTATGTTTGCCGGGAAATTATGTCCCCTAATGTCATTTCATTTGCGACATATATTTCTCAAAAATGATATTCATAAATCGTCATCGCGCTGACAACAAGGCATAAGTTACGATTATATTAAATTACTACAATAATACAATAAATATTAGATGCATACAAAATGTATTGTTTTCTTTCTTTTTAAGAACAGGTCGAATTTTCCGATAGTCCTAATATACTTTTAGGTAACCATATAAATTTACTTTCCTTTTTCATAAAGTATTTCAATATATTTAAAGTAGCATAAAAACTCAATGTATTGTATGATTAATTTGTTTCACCATACAATGATAGAGCATTATTAATTAATCCACAGAATCAATATTTATATTAAAATGCGAAACATTTTCGATATCATTGTCTATTACTTATATGCTAATAAGAAAGGTAACGAAGTAATTGATATTCGAAGAACCCAATTTATAATTAGTTTCCATGATCTCAACACTTCACATCACTTTATACGTTTGTAACATTCGTCGCGTTAATCAAGCGCGGCACGGTTTTATAAAATCGCTTATCACAGGTTCACGGATTACGATTCTTCGAATGACAGTGAAATATTTCGGATGACTCGAATAGCATAATTGCTCGATTATACTATATACGATAGGTATTTTCAGATTAACAGCAATCGTTATTTTTACCTGCCCACGTAACTAAGCACACGACACAGAGCGACACGATAAAGAAACTGCTCCTGGCCATGACTAACAGAGTTCTGGCTTCATCACGACTATTCTCCGCCCTTTTTCAAGAAGTATGAACGACCTTGAACTCCTTATTGATATTCGATGTGCGTCCATTTGCGTAATACTTCTCGATGTATAGAGACACAATCCTTCGATGACTCGTTCGTACGAAGAGAAATGTGATTTTCGGGGAGAAGCAATTCTAGTTGGTTGCATTTCATCAATGAGAATTCACGTCGACGTTGACTTGAACTCCACGATACTGATTCCAATGCAACAAATTTCATTGAAGTTCACGGTTTCGTTTTTAATTGGTAGAAAATGGCCTGATCACTATTTCAAACCGTGAATGAACAGTATACTTGCATATATTTCATTGCTCACTGCATGTTATTTGAATATAGAATTTTTTCTAGAATAATGCATTTATCACGGCTACCATCGTCAAGAAGACGGCAATATTAACTTAATAATTATAAAACGTCGAACGTCTAACAAACCAACATGTATATATTAATGATATTAAATATATTTATTCTCTTAGCCGGATAAATGCGTCGTGTCATATTTCTCTTTCTTATGTTTTCTAGGAACAAATTGTTTCACCAGTACATACACACTCATTAAATAATATCCATCATGAACTAGATTGTAAGAAATATTTCATAAGATTATAACACGTACATAAGTATAATATGTAAAATGTGTTGCACAAGTGTTCACAGTTTCTAGAAACATAATTAGTAATTGCTGAATACAGATAACAGACTAGAAAAATGGAGATTGTTTCAGTCAGTTATAATAGTAAGATTTTGCATTGCATTTTGTTCACAAGGGATCGTGTTTTTTAGGAAAATCTTAAAACAGGATGGGAGATATCTAAAAAAAATGAGTCTACTTTCATATACATATGTTTATATATGAAGTTAGCAACAGCAAAATATAAATAAAAGTTGTATAATATCTCCCTTATTGTGTTTATAAGAATAGTATTTACAGTTTTATAAATCATTAACATAATAAAACAGTAGTATGAATATCTGCCAGTAGTTAAGCAACATGTTCATAATTATACATATTTATACATATCTTTTACTAATTAAGTATTCCAACTAAATTGGACAAAATGTATGTTAAGAAATTTTGTTTGCTTTAGAGCGAAGATTATCGTAATAATTTCAAACCGTGAATGAACAGAATATTAGAATAAGGTGAGAATATAATTTTTCCATACGCAGTTCTACCGCTACAATCTATTTGCATCTTTTCTGTGTCAATGTCAAATAATATTACTCATTGGATTGTCAGCAGAGAAAGGTTTCGTCTCATCAGTGACGTATATTTTCTTTTAACATCCGTACAATTTGTATTATATAAATAAATTTTATTGCTTTAATAGCTACTACTAAATTACTCGTGTTAACGCGTACATCGTCTTACTGAAATTTCTGCGAATATAACAGAGAATAATATCATCTTTAATGTAGGAGAATTATTTGTCGAGGTCTTTTTGTTTAGATTGCGGATCATTATGCAAAAATTGAAATTTCGTGTGTCATTTACAAGAGGTAGAGGTGATGTTATAATTAAAAATTTTGATTATCGAAACTAATGCGACGATAATATTTCCAATGTTTTTATTGTTTTATATTTGGCGTATTCAGTCTTATCGCAAATGTATAAAATGCATAGTTTATTTATGATTTTCGTGTGCCGCGTTCGGTGTCAGAGCTCCTAAGCATCGCTTCCGTCGCCGTCATATGCCAATGGCATTCCCTTGAAATTCTTTTCCATTTTATTGCCGCTTCCTTCGTATGCCTCATTGTCCATTTGCATTAATTTTCTTCCTTTCTCATCGGAAGCAAGGTTGTCGTATATGATTCTATTGTGAGATCCCGATAAAATATTTGAGTCGCTATTTGCGATCTCTGTTTTATTATCCAAAATGTCGATAATCGTTGGCTTCAGTTTGTTGTACGTTAAATCTTCAGTTTCTTTATTGGAATCTTCAGTTTCTTTTTTGGAATCTTCAGTTTCTTTTTTGGAATCTTCAGTTTCTTTATGGGAATCTTTAATTTCTCTATGGAAATCTTTAGTTTCTTTATGGGAATCTTTAATTTCTCCATGGGAATCTTTAGTTTCTCTATGGGAATCATCAGTTTCTCTATTGCAATCTTCAGTTTCTCTATGGGAATTTTCAGTTTCTCTATGGAAATCATCATTGTTCGATGGGGATTGGCAAGGCGCTGCTTGAGACACTGTTTAGAAAATTAAATAATTTTACTATATTTTAAGATGTATGGTACAGAAATGTTCATTCATATAAATACGAATTTATCTACTCTAGTTTCTATTTTCGACTGACAACTTTAAATTAATAATTGATATATTCATTTTATTAACATTACATTATATTACTCTAAATCGAGTTTAAGAGAATATTTTCCTTCTCTAATGACATAAATGTTATTTAAGAATTTCTAGTAGAAATATCTTATATTTTTTTCTATATATTTAAAAATGATAGTATACTAGAATATTTCCAACAATTCAACATACTTAATTTGTAATCAGGAAAATAGATTCTATTGTCTCATTTGTGCCAATAATTATGAAAGTGGTCATATATTTCTTGCTTTGAGATATTTAATAAATTGGATTTGCATAAATTAAAATATATTTTTACATTATGCGATCTTTTTATTTAGAATTTTATTAGTCTTGATTATTAGAAATTTATTATGTATATGAAATTTTGTGTGAATTTCATACGAAAATGTTTTTAAAGTTTGAATTGACTTAGAAGATTTTCAATATTAACTGAATGTCCTATAAATGACTTAAAGCAATAAAGAACTATGAGTTTTATTCGAAACAATAACCTCAATGAAATAATTCGTGCATATTTATAAATGATTCTAAAAAAGTAATGTATTTTTATCATGTCGAGTTTTTAAGTTTTTTAAAATGTTCCTGAAAAACTGGAGGAATGTATGGTAGTAAACACATACTATCTTTGTGTTTTTCTTCCAGCATTGGTCTAGTGGTGGTGTATAAAGGAAGTAGCTTAATATTTCCGTATATTTTGGGCCTTCCTCTTTTAGGTGAAAGACCACTTAGATACTTTATCTTTGACTTAGACCACATTCATAATTAACACTAAATGAATTCTATACAATGTTGAAATTACATCCACCATCTAATGGTTCATTTTTTACGATATCGTAAAAATTACATTAAATAAATTTTGTTCAAAATAATGTGGTGCAAAATAATTGATAAACTCATTTTTTTTAAATTTTGACTTAGACCATTTTCATAATTATGGGCACATTTGTAAAACAACTACTCGATCAGAGTACATTGTCAGGATGTCAAAGTAGTCTTTATGTACATATGCAATTGTTACTACAGTTACCTTCAACAAATTGATTCAGCAGTTTCAGCATTTCTTTCTGGTTTTTCTGTATTGTTTCGACTGCCTTCATCAACGCTGCCGCATCACCGCCATTATCTTTGAACAAATTACTGATCGATACTGACGAAATCGGTAGCATCCATGTATGATGAGATCGAAGACGCCGATCTAAGTTTGACTGAAGCGTGTCTGTGTCATCATCTAATTCATTATTAAATAGGTAATTATCCAGTGGGCTACCTGAAATAGAAATGTTTTTTTGTAGTCTCATTCTGGAAGACGTTAATTAATTAATATTATATCATACTGATTTTAATTATTAATTATAACGATACAGAATTTAAATTTCAATATAGAATTTATATCGATCTCATATAAATTTCATATAGATTTTATATAAATCTCGTATAGATTTCATATAGATTTCATATTATATGTATATTATATGTATATATTTCATATCATATTTCATATAGATTTCATATGATATAAACTTATAATATTGTTTATTCTTGTTACGAATACATTACGTTTTATTATTGCAACAATATTATAATACTATAGCTCTCTAGATTGGGCACTGAGATGTTCTGAAAATAATTTGACACGTAAAAGCATCTAAAAAAGATAATCATAATGTTAAGTAACAATGGCTCGTTCCACAAAGAAAGCATACCTACTATATTTCTGTCTTTTTTTTGTAATCACGATATAAAAAGGCAAACGAACAATTTCGTTAGTGGCAGCAGATGATCTCAGACTTTCGAACAGCGTTGTAGCATTTACAATTTGTTGCCTACAAATAATGTTGACTCATTCACGGATGTGAATTACCTTAAATTTTTTTTCATCTTGCCTTTCTGTTTTTTTTATTCAGGAAATTCCAACGTCACCGCGTCGAACGTTCCCCTAACTAATCAACGAGACTTTTGTTCGAATTTAAACGGCAACAAATCCGGCTACCAAATCAAGGAAGTATATAGCACGTTGTATTATAATTTCAATAATACTCGGGCAAAGCTATTGCCGTTTTAATAAAGCCAAAATTATTTCATTGGATTCGAATTGTACAACAATTGTAAAATTTCAAGATTTATAAAGTCCTGTAAGCATGCTACCTAATATTTCAATAATGAAAATAAATATGAGTAATTGTGTTTAAAATTGTGATATATAAATATGTATAATTAAGTAATATAACTATAACATATTAATATGTATAATTAAGTAACATAACCATGTCATATAAATATATAGAATTAATTTTGATATTGTATATATACATAGAATGTTATGCAAACTATTCTGATTATAGTTCAAAATTTGCTGGGAACGAAATATATGTTCTTAGCATTTAAAATGTATTAACGAAATATAAAATATATACAAGATGAGTATGTTTTATTCCATAATCTTGATGCAAATTATTTATCGTACCACTTAGCGCATACTTCAGCGCCTTCGGGAAGGGCATTACAGTGTAACGTTATCTGAAAAATCTGTGCGTCATTAAATATCCGTGAACTGTCGGGCAAGCGCAAAAAAACATAGCATTTAATCATAGGAATGCCCGATCAATCATAACACAATCGACGATGTGTTAGCTTATTAAATGATGCAAACAAATTTCTCGGTTTTAGACAATTACGGGAATGATTCACATTGTTCATTCTTCGGAAGCATATTATTCACTTTTATGTAATTGCGTCGCGCATAGTTTTAAAATATGACGGTGTTACAAATACTACAGATACTAATAATAATCGAAACTATTGCAACTTGCAAGTTGTCACTTACAAATTAACATTTAACTCAAACCGATTTATTTTTAACATAAAAATTCTTCGAATCGTACCATGTATTTATTACGAAAGTAGATCTCGAATTATTATGCATTTATAACATTTGCCAAATTATAAAATAAAGGAACACGAATATACGGACATTTTGTAATATAAAGAATTGTTTAAGTAGTAAAACAGGTTTCTCCCTTCCTCTGGTCTTTATAAAATAATCGACGAAAGTGGGAATTTTCATAATGATCCGTAGTCTGATATTATAACAATGTTTTATGAAAATGTTTAAAATATATGGGAAGAGTTTTCTATTCTAGTAGATGATTTGTAAGAAATACCTTTAACGTTGTCGTGCTGCGATAGAAGAAGGACCATTAGCGTTAAAATTCCTGTTGTCAACATGGTTGGCGTCATTAGGCGAACGTAGGTCGTCACGTGTAAACGAAACCCTAACTAAACTGATCGCCTTCAACGTTCGATTTATATACATACCTGGAAACTCTGGAGTAACATGGCGATAATAACATGCGGGCCATCGAATACCGAGTTAACGAAGGTTTCCAAAAGAATCTTATCTCTGAGAAAACTGTGCAGCACTTTCAGCTGCGTATTCTTCCTTCCCTTCTACAATTAAGGTTTCGTGAAAATACATAGATTACACGATAAGCGATTGCATTGGAAATTCAACGCCACTTTCTCCAGAGACGTTTTTATCCTAAATATGTGGTTGTACAAAATATACAAAAAGATCCGTACGTATTTTGTGTTTACAATTACAATCATATTACTTTGCTTATACAGTACTATATGTAATGATATAATAATTTTATTTTAATCCGTAATTTTATATTACAGTTCTTGGTATTTTTACTTAATGTTTATGTTTTTAAATTTAAATACAGCTGCGTATAACAAAGTAACAAAGTAAAAGAAATGATATTAATATAAGTATATTTTACTTGTGTTAATATTATTTATAATTATAATATACATAATATATTTATACATTGAATTTGTTTGTCAATTTCGGTGGAATTAAATAATTATTTATATAAATTAAATTGATATGTTTGGTATTATTTTACTTTGTCAAAAATAGTGGGCTTTGACAAAAATACATATTAAACGAATTCTTTCGCTGTGAGTCATACAAATAGTTCTTGAAACGCGAGATTTGAACGGAGTTCTAATGTTTTTAATGTTCAAAATTGGTCATTATTTTTTAGAAGAATGCTTATAAAAAGATACATTTTGTTAAACCAGTTTCAATTATGATACAACTTCGCAGTAAAATCATGACACAACTGTCACGTAAATACCGTGTCAATCTTTTCCTTTAGAATTTTGTTATATTAAAATACAACTAGAATACATAAATAAATTGTGTCAACAAATTTGTATCAACACAAATCGATTCTTGTCGGTATTAATTTTAGTTTTCTTTATCTGATAATTTATAACATACGTACTGTTCCTTTAATTTTATTTATTGTTATATCTACGCTAAACACAAATGTTATTGCTGTTAACTCTGTGAATCAATCTTTCTACCATAAGTCGTACAGTTTAGGCGAAATTGTGTGTAACGCTGTTTTCACTTTGAGGCAATAATAAACAACTACCTGTCGACGTTACATGAAAAAAGATCGTAGCGTGTTGCTGAATATTTCTCGAGGTTTTCTTTTACAAAGCGATCAAAATCAGAGTCAAATGGCAAACACATGGTTTGCCATTTTAATACTGCCAATGCCGCAGTATTTATTCTGTTTCTCTGCGCTCCTTGTTTTAATATTTATTTCAAGATTATTTCATTTTATATTTTATTAAATGTTAGTTAGTTTTATCTACCCTTAGGAAGACGATGTGATCTCGGGGGAATATGAGTTGCAAAATAAACGAATATCATTTACATTGACATTTTTACTTTCCGTAATTTGAATTACAATAGATTACTACGATTTTATCAGCTACTTAATGACGCTTATCAGTTAATATTAACCTATTAGCCGAGAAGGCTCGATCGACATCGCAAGATATAAAGTTTCAAGCTTTTTTTGTCTTTCAACAGATATATCTTTTAAATATCAAGAATTTTTAATATTTCACCATTTTTAATATTTATTATATTCAAATTTGGATTTATTTCTATAACCTGCTTCTATTATGAGTATCGTCCCTCAAAAATACCTTGTAAATGTATGCGATAGCGGACCGTCGATGTTTACCAACAATATGTTATTACGTTGCTTATAATATGTAAAACGTATACAATATGCAAAATAAACAATATATTTTTAGAATCTCCTAATGACAAAACAAAATTCTGCTCAGGTTCCATAACTTTGTCTTTCTTCTACAAAATTATGCATTTGCATAAACGTTCGCAGTCTACCAATAAGTATACTGCAGGTCATTGTGCATTAATAAAGTATACCTTTTCAATATATTAAACTTAAGAAATTGAATTTTGGCCATGGCACGTTAATTGACCAGACCGCTGTCGATGGACGCAGCCTCGAATCTGCACGTGTCACGACTGTTAATAGAATTCCCACATTATCTACACCTTTTACCAGATACAGAGTGTCCCAAAATTATGGTATGTTCTGGAAATGAACGGTTCCAGAAGTCATTTGAAGTAACCTTTTCTTCAGTGAAAATGCAGCCTGCCGCTCTGTTTGCGTGTTATTAACGAAAAATACTGACCGAGCTAATGAGGCGGCTTTTTGCTAGTTGATCTCGCTTCTCAGTGGTCAGAGTTTTTCGTTAATAAATCGTAAACAAAGCCGTGAACTTCATTTTCACTAAAGAATAAGTTACTTCAAATGATCTCAGGAATTTCCCAGAAGTGCCATAATTTTGAGACAATCTGTACAAGTATAAAAGTGAACAAGATGTATAAGCCATGCTAGTATGACATACAATCTGCAACTTCGAAAGAATGGCACATCCATCTTCCAAACGTGTTAAACTGTTTTAAAGTTCGGCTTTAATAAATAAATCTAATTAAATATAAATATACATAATTTTCAATATGATTAAAACAAATTCAGTTGATTAAATGTAACTGTGCATATTTTGGGGATTATAATTTTGCAGAATGTATTTAAAGTTTAATTAATACGTTGATACTAATTATTTTAATTAATTCGAATCACATGATTTGATTCTAAATTTTTATCGTATGTTCAACATTTCAACCAATGATGAGCGTGACGTCAGAGGAAACAGTTATCGCTGCTTCACTGAACTTTTCATTTTCTATGCACACACTGTACACATACCGTGTACACTATCACATTATATACTTCCGACAATTTGGCAAAACAATGTACCGAACAAAAATTAGTCAGTTTTTGGTCAGCTGCGAATTGAAATATAAAATATTTCGTAAAAAACGTTTTATTCTAAAAAATCAAAGTTATCTTTATCTTTTATTAAATTGCATGGTATATTTGGTGTATTTATTATTACTATTTATTATTTAGTATATCTATTACTACTATTTATTATTTGGTATATTTATTATTACTATTCATTATGTGGAATATTTATTATTTTATTGTGTTAAGACGAATTTAACCACCTATATTACCCTGATGATGAAATCAATGAAATGATGCTGCTTTAGATATTCCATGATTCAAGTTCGCACAATATAAACTAAAACAATTATCAACAAATACATTACTCCATTAATTTCATTCTTTTTACATCAAGATTATCCAAAAGTCATGACATTCGACACTAGCTACAATAATAAGAAAAAACAAATGTACTACACGATTTGGAAAATATGAAGGTGTCCTTGACATTTTTAACTTTTTATTAAGATTTTTATTTAAATCTTTTTATATTGCACTCTGTAGCTGATCAAATCAATAACCATTATTAGGAACATGTTTTTTTTTTAGAACTCTGGGAGTTTCTCGAAAGATCGTAGCAACAATTTCATGGAACACCTTATATACGATTTAATTTTAAGATTTACACCGGGATGACCCTTGAACAACAATAGCGGTATCTAGGTTCGCGATCAGCGAAACACTTGGAAAGGAAAAGACGCAATCTTCGAAAAATCAAAGCGCCCAGCCGGAAACAGGAGGCATGTTCGCACGGAGAGTGGTTTATCGGTATCGACGGATCTCGATGATCGTTTCATAAGACGGAACAATGGGACAGGCAAGGTAGATAGTTCCGCGGTTCATGTGTGTGTGTGCGCTTGCGCGCGCGCGCGCGTGTGTGTGTAGTATGCTTAGGCTGCGAGCAGGTTGCGCGTCTTGACATTGAACCCGAGAGGCAGATGTACCTTAGCTTCAAAGACAATAAACGGCTTCGTAAAACGGAACGAGCGGCTGCCAAAGCCTCTCCGGATTAATACGCAGAAGGTAATCAACTTTCGCGATTGGGTATTCCCCGGCGGCGTCATTCGACCGTCCGTAGCCAAGGAACTTATCTAGCAGCAACGCGGCTGGAAATTCTACGCAAATCGTTTGTTTCTTTTTTTTGTCTGAATTTTGTCGTCAACCGTACGATGCACATTTCTCGCACACTTTTCGAGATTATTAATATAAACAGTTCGTTGATTAATTGCTGGGTAACTAATGACCGGTTGGGAATTCCGTTAGCGTCCATTTCGAACGTGAATTATAACCTGGTATCGGCGTAAACAGTTATCTCTCGTTTCCGAAAATATTCTGTGTGCTTCTGATTGTTTATCAAGCAAGCTGTTAATTGCGATAGTTATTTAATGTTTCTTTTACTAAAGAATATAAGGTTTTAGCTTAAGGTTACATCAACCCGATTAGCAAATACACTGTAATGCAACTGATGGAGTTACATGTGTTACATCTATTTCTAAATTTTCTATTTTGTTCTATTTTATAGTCTTTATTGTTACGAAATTTATAGTAGTTTTATATTAACGAACAAAATAATATTAGATTTACATTGACTTAAATTCAAGTTGCATCTAGATTATAGTAAAGATGAACGCGTGTTCCAAACGCATGTTGCATTTCTATACGATAAATACTATTTAATATTTCTTACAATGATCGAGAGCTTTGTTAATATCGGTGAATAAAATATCTCTCGTAGACACATTTTACAGGTTTTATTCGAACGGAAACTTTTCTCGTCAGACATCACGTGGAAAAGTTTTTTATAAAAAGTTTCACGTAACTTTTAACTTGGCATAATCATATTAATATTTATATATATATATTTAAATGAAGTCGGAATTTAATTATGATATGAATAGAAAATGTGTGGAAAAAAGGATCTAATTAAGAAATGATTTATAAAAGCATATGAAAGGAGAGAAGTGATCGAATTCAAAAGCAACATGCATATATCATTTTTGCAGACGAATTTCTTCCTTTTATTTTTGGCCTTGACTGTGGTCTCCAAACTTGTCAGAATGTGAACTACTTTTATGCATATTTAAGAGGGCAATTTCAAAAAAGGTTGCTGACGCTGAAACCTGTACGATGTTCCTCATTTACACACTGATAAATGTCGATAATATTTGTATACGTGATATTACTTGCTATAACTGCTTTAAATTACTAACAATTATTATATCACAGAAATTACTATATTATTCAAATTACCATAAATTACAATGTAACGTTCGAAAATTATAAAAACCTAAAGTTTTCTTTTAAGACATCATAACAATGTCCGCTATAATGTAAAGATATGGCCTTGTAAAATAAGAAATAAGAATCGTACACTTGTAAGAGAAATTTGATTTATTGTTTTATTGCTTCCTTTTGTTGAACAATTTCATGAACGATTGCGTCATTTCTTATGGAGTTATTCCAACGGATGAATAACTCCATATTTGTGGAAATTTCTGTAATAGTAATTGATCATATTTTTCAAACGCGCGAAGGAACCACACCGTTGATACATAGTTTCTACGAAGAATAGAGCAGAAGATAGTAATTTGTCGACCGCTACTCAATAATTAACTAACCGCGGGTAGATCCTCATCGATTCATCGATCAATTCGTCATTCGACCGCATGATTTTATTCATTGTCGAAATATGACGAATGAACCGTCTAAATTATCCTTTATCGATTACTACGAACAGGATAAAAAGATTCGACGACTTCATTCTTATTCAGAAGGCGGACATAGTATTGGGTTGTTGCATATGAAATATAGGATGTTTAAGTAAATATATAAAATTGTATATCTTTTTTCAGAAGCTGCTGATTTAATAAAAATATGCCCCGTTTGAATTAATAAACTCTGTTAAAATTAATAAACTCTGATATGGAATTTTTCAGACTGTCTTCACGGACGTTACTAGATGTCCTACATGTTTGAAACAATGAATGTCGGTTAGCAAAAGATCCGATGAATAAGCTGAGGCCTGCAAAATTTTATATTTTACTTCATTTAATTTCGCAATTGTTTCGTACGACGTATGCGTAGTTTCTATGGGCTAAACAGTATGTAAATGAAAACAGTCTGAAAAATTCCATACCACAGTTTATTGTTCCGAAAAATTGTAATTTCTTGAAGATAGACATCTATGAATTAAAATCGCATTGGGAAAAGTGTATTGAAACATATGGGACACATTTTTCTTAAATCAACAGCTTTTGAAAAAGGATATGCAATTTTCTATACTGATTTAAAAATTCGACATTTCATATGCACCAACCTAATAATTTCATGTTATTGAGTAACCATAGTTCTGATTTACGCTTCCAATTATTTTTAGTCATTTTTGCTGATCTATTTGTTTAAAGAGCTCGACATTTCTCAACGCATCTGACACGTACAATAAATGTCGTGGAAAGAAATGACACAGAGTTCTTGGAACGTATGCAAATTGAAGAGATCAACGGGTGAAAACGCAAATATAATTTAGTGTTACCTATTCAAAACAACGGAAAATGTTGTAAAATATTTTATCGTAACAAGAAGATTATTGTTTTACGTGCAACCATTTGTCGCAGCAAACAATGCAAGTCGTACTAAACAAAATTCAAACTAGAAACTCAAATCGAAGAGATTGAAAAATTCAAAATTAAAAGTACCTTTTATTAAGCTCAAGTTTTTCTCCAACGAACAAAGTGTTTCCAATGTATTCTCAAAAATGATTTTGGAAAATCTGTATAGTTCAAATTTTTAATACGAGTATAACAAAGATCGTTACTTGAAACCAAGGAATATCGTTCTTTGCGCATTAATTAACAACGAATCAACAAATTTAAACAGATTGAATTTCCTCCGACGTTCGAAGAAAAAGTTTAAAACTATCGTGCATAATCTTCTCAATTATAAAAGAGAGGCAACAGATATTTTTTAATGTTAAAACTGAAAGTTAGGCTGAGAACGTAATAAATAATAAAATTTAAAGTAGCACCGAGTAACAAAATGTTTTGTTTCTTTTTTATCCTTCGATCGTCCACGTTCAACAGCAATTTTGATTGTCCTCGGTCATTCACACGAACCAAAAAGTAATAACTGATAGCTCGTCGATGTGATTCGACTGGCTGATGATATTTCATGGCGGCACACATCGTCTGAAACTATGGTATTGACATAACTTGCGATTTATACTTTTCATGGGACTGAACGGGATCTCTAGACGGATATCCTATGTAAGTCCAAAATATTGTTCTCGCAAGACTCTTGCTTCGTAATCATCTACGACGTCCGAAGTGTACTTTATTATTGCAATTCTTTCTAGTTTGTTTAAAACTGTTTGCTGTTACTTTTCCTTTCGGTCACTATCGTGAGGTTATCGGCAAACGAAGCAAAAATTACAGAATACTAAGAATCAGGGGAAAGAACTGGATTTTGGCTTACACGGAGACCAAGGTCTCTTGGTTGCTGGACAAGGTCGATGCAAATGACTGATTTCATTTCGGATTTAATATAAACAAACCACAAAGAGAATTTATTTCAATATACTCTGTGGAAAACATTTGGTGGAGATTTACTTTTATTTGCAGATACAACATACTTACTTTCATGTACATTATTAATTACTAGACTGTGGATCCTTATGCAAAATAAAGTTGCTTAAATCGTAATTAGATGAAGGCAATGTGACAGTGTCAATCTTTGTTATAAATACATAAAATCTGCAGTCTGTCAATTACTATTTTGCTTCTATTCGGGAAATAAGCATTTATATCTGTATAAACTTTGAGTTGAGTCGGTATAAACTTTGTATTTAATAATTAATAGTTAATAATTAATTCATTGATTAAACTTTTAATTTTTTATGTCCTTCAAGTATTTTGTTTTTAAACAGTACCTTAGATCTGTAAAACGAATGCGAAAGCATTGAAATTATTATTAAATACAGCATAAAGTGTATATTATAAAAAGATATTAATTTTTAATTATGCTTCTGTTATTTTTAAATTTTCGGAAAAGTACTATCACGTTTAATAATTTTATGTCAGCATGTAGTATTAAATTGGTATACACTTTTCGCATTACAGTGAATAATCTTGCCAGGGAAAGGAAACACAGCTGGGGACAAGTGCATTAAACAAAATAATAAATGTTGTAATAAGTGAACTGTCTGCTTCTACTAATTGCATTACATAAAATTGAACCGAATTTGAGCCTATTTTCTTGGTTGCACTAATAGAGAAGAAAGTATACATATGTATGTTCGAGCGTTCTTCTACAATGGCAAGTCATTTTAATTTGTTCTTTCCTTATTTGACGATTATTTGCAGAATTTGAGGAGACGCGGGTAAAACGTATTGGACTCTAAACCAAGAAAAACGGGTGTGCTCGAGCAGCGGCGTATACGAGTACAATCGGGTGAAGAAGAAACGAGTCGAAGTGCAAAATGATTCACTGGTATTTGCGTTAGGATAATCAAAACACATGTTCATCGTTAGTTTGAAATTTATGAGGAATAAAGAAGTATAAGTATGAAACGCGTGACATGAATTCTCACGAAAGAACAATATATCAGAACAGGTTCTCTTTTTCTCTTCGAGAAATATTTTCAGTATCGTATTTGCACATTTCGTAGATAAACGAACTAATTCGAATATAATAAGAAGTAAAAATAATTTTTCGTGTTCTTAAAAATGAGTAGACGTTTAATTTGACAAAATGATCATTCAATAAAACACGTTTTGTCTGTATATTGTATTATGTTTTCGAAATTTGTTTCAAGCTATAAAAACGTCATTGCATTAATGGAAAATTAATACGATTACAAAGTTATTTGTTAACAAGATATTTATTTACTGAAATGTTTAATTATTTTATTTTCGAGTTATGTAACGATTTAATTATTTGCAATTATTTGCTAACGATTTTGCAAATCTCTGTTTTGAGATTTAATACTACGTCGTAACGTGGCCTCAAAATTGTTGATTCCAGATCGAAGGATATCGAGTTATTGATCAAAGTACAAATGTTATTGATGCGTTTAAATCTGTCATTGATGTGGGAAACCTACATTGCAATAAGATTGTTTGCAACGATGGACTTGCGACTTTTACTATGGTGTTAACAATGTGTGTTGTATCAAAATAACAAAACTGTATTTTATCATGCAATAATTTTAATTATTTCCACCGATTTGCTAAGGTTTATTCCTCCTCCATACATGACATTTTTCTATAGCGTTGTTTACATAAAATTAAACTTCTTGTGTTCAATTATCAATTAGTCTTACCTGATTGTTCTTACTATCCAGATTATAAAAGGTAAGCTGTCCAAAACTTATTCATTTTGTTAATAAATTAAGTGCTGGAAATCAACCGCAAAATTCCAATAAAATCTAAGTGATTTGCTTAACAAATTAAAATATAGTCGATGGTATTTCCATTGTTCTGTATCGTAATATATTCTTCCAGTAAAATTCGGTTTGCTTTGGTTTGTTACGTCAGCCTCATTTGAAACTAATTTTGGATTATTAGATTCAATTTTCATAGTATAAGAAATCTTAGACTGAAGAAACCTTTCTTTAGGTATTTAATCACTCGATTCATTTTAGGACTACCAAAACAAAATGGCTGATCGAAATGACTGGTTTCTAACCTTATCTTTTACAATTGACATTATAAAAACGTATCCACGAATAAACTTTACAAATAAACTTCTTTACTCAAGCATATGCAGTATCAAAAATTATGAGAAGTTTAAATAAATCCAATCTTGTGGGTATTATAAAATAATAATGTACTAGTAATAGTTTACAATAATATCCAATATATTTGACGAGTTTAACAAGCAAATTAAACACAAATCTAAACAGTCAAATTTGCATTAAATGTTCAAAATTTGCTCCTTCTGCTTCAGCACATTTTCGAGGCCTTTTCCGAAAATTATTAATAACTTCCGCATAATCGCTTATCGTAATTTCGTGCCACGAATTTTGTACAGCTACAATAGTTTCTACTGATTCGTCGACCTTCAATATTAATATATAATTAATATATAATTAATGGATAATTAATAGATAATAATATATAAAATAAATAATCTAATAATATTAATTAATATATAAATTATTTTATATGTTTTCTCCTTTCACTAATTTTAACACGTTGACAAGTATTTCGACGATTATTATCATTATTTTATTTACAATTATCACCGTTGATAACGACGTTATAAACAATTCTTTCAACAATTCGATAATTCTAATTTTTTCTTCACCGATCTCCATTTTTATGATAAAATGAGATAGAAACGTACCAGAACGGTACCAATAAATGTAAAGAAATCGACAAACAAAATAGATTGGGACACTAAACACTTGCGAAGAAAGAATGGTTCGATTTTGCCGGACAGATAACATTTTCTCCGAACACTTCTGTATATTAGTAGCACCGTTGTAGAAAAAGAACTACACCGAATTAATCGAAATTCGATGATTGTTGAGTCGACGGCCGCGTCGGAAAAAAGAAACAACTCGAAAACGTGTAATCGCGGGTCGGGTATCTGATCGTCGGAGCTAATGTAACGTTCCGTCGATGGCAGGGGGAGCTTCAAATTCTGCAGTTTTGCGTTTCCGTGCAATTTTTCACACGTGCGGAAACGGACGGCGGCAAAGAAGCCGGCACCGACGAATGCTATATAAGATGACGGAGGTGCCAATTGAGACAGTCATTCCGGTAGAAACAGCGGCAGCGCCAGGACCATTCGAATTCCCGCGTACGGTAGTGACAAGCAACCGGCTCGACAAATTTGTTCGTTTGCGTACACCGTCTGGTCCCATCGTTTCCACACCAGAAATGGATACCAGGATCTTGACGTTACTCGTGATTATCAGCGTCGCGGGATCTCTCGCGGAGCTTCACGTGCCTTTCTACAGAGTTCGCAGAAGTGAGTAGTCATTGATCAAATATACACGCACGAAGGCGCGCGCGCGCTAGACCGCACACGCACGCACCGAGCTTGCCAGTAACGATGCAAAAGAGGGAAAAAACCGAATAGAATAGAATGTATCTCTCTGTTATTAACACGTGGATGCACGAGGCTGTTGCACGTGATAATTAGTGCGACGCCGAGCGTCGATCGTTCGGCTAATTGATCTGTTGCTATCGGCTACGGAAGGATACCAGTGATTTACAAACGAAACCATTAACACGCTGACACTTTTACTGGAAGAAACGGGCCGGAACAGAATTTGGATTGTTTCGAAAAAGTATTGCATTCGTTGACATTGCGACGAGCCGAAAGTACCGTGGCTTAACGGTGCTTCCTGCGTGCACGATTCGTGACTGCGTTTTCACGTGTAGTTACAGCACACAAGGTCTGTACACGCAGCAGAATAAAACATTTATAATTGATTCGTTCACGTTGGAATTTCAAATATTTTCAAGTCACCAAACGCGTAGATTTCCACAGAAGTTTTATAAATAGCGCGACCGTGGCTAACGGTACAGGCAAAGGATAAAGAATAACCGAGTGTACCTTGTTTTCGCTCGAACGCTTACGATTAGCTTAATTATTTGGATCTTTAGCCACGTTCACGTGAAGGCGATCTTTCCGCAGGCATTGTCGTCGGACTTGTCGAATATTAATTTCCGATGAAATCCTCCTTGATTGCGTAAGCCAAGGATAATACGAATTATGTCCAACAATAAGTTACGCAACCGCCGCGCATTTAAAGCGGACATTTCGAGATAATTGTGAAACGGCGTTCTCGGGGACACTGAAATATTAATAAATTATTGTTGATCGGAGGAGTCCGGCGATTGCTGGACTCGACGGGACGCGTAAAAAAAGAGTGCGCGGGGAATGCTTTGTGCTCGAGAACAGGTCCGTGTGGCTGGCTGTGTTACTCAAGTATTTACATATTTGGTCTTCTTGAATGGGAGAAGCGATCGTCGTTACGCCGTGCTCGCGCTGAAATCTGTTGCTCGAAGACGATTCGAAAAATACTGCGCGCTTGGAAAGTTTCCATTCGGCATTTACAGTTCTGCCTCATCCGAGAGTAGAAGGATATCTGTGATTACCACGGAAAAAAGCTGAATTATTTTCGATCGAACGACAAGTAAAACGAATGTTGATAGCTAAGTCATTTGGGATATTCCTTGTCGTGGAACGTAACGTTATTGATAATTCTGCTACATTAGTAGTTAACCCTTTGCGCTCGAAGCCATTTCAATTGAAAATCTGAAATAATTTTTCTGGTTTCTAATATTTCCATTTTATATAACAAAATTCATTCTATGGATATGAATATGAGTCTCGTGGCGCGTATAATATTTACACTTTCGATAATTTATTAAATCTAAGCTTTGGCGATATTTATAAAAATAATTTTGGTACAATTTTAATGGCGCTGCAGAGTCGTCACTCGAGTGCGAAGGGTTAACATTTTTTATCGCACAGATCAATATTGTCTCAAATTTAATTTGGGCAGTCTGTATCAGTACAACAGATTCAACGCCATCACTTTGACTTATACATGGACGACGAAATTATTTCTTTAGATTCGGAAAATTCAATCTTACGCTAAGCTACTATAGTAGAAACTCTCTTATCCGCAGGTTTATTTTTCTAATATCCTGTTACCAAAACATTCTATTATCTAAAAATTTCATTCAAGTTCTGTACTAGGCGATCATGTACCTAAATTACACAAAATTTAGATAATAGGATGTTTGGTTATCAGACTATTGTAAAAACAAATGTTCGGATAAGAGAGTCTCTATTGTATATCTTCCTAATTTTATTATAATCATTGTATGAGTATTTTTCTAATTTTTATTCGATTATATAAAATACTTTGAGATCGTTCGCGTGGCAGTCAGAGCGATAAACAGTGTAATTATTCGTTTCACTTAATGCATTCTATATAACGAATACATTCTATGAATGACTTTGTAAACGAATACGTCCCTGTGTTTAATAATAAATAAATAAGTTTAATAATAAGTAAATGAGCTTAATAATAAGTAAATGATCCTAGAAAATCTGTCGAGTGCAAAGATAGGATCAAAATTCGAGCGGTGCTTGAAATTAAACTATTATGCGACGCGTTCAATTTTCCTTAAATAAAAGGAAATTAAAAAAAAGTAATTTTTGTCGAATAACAAGTACCGATATCCTCGTTTGGGAATTTTACGATCCGAGAAGCATTCTTGCTGGCGCGGAATATTCGATTCGAACTAGAGGAGGTAATACGGAAGCATCTTCGATGATCGCCGAATAACTGAATGCAGTAAAGTGTCAATAAAAGTGTCAGCAGATAATTAACTCTGTGTGCACGTGTCACGTAGCCACAAAATCAGCACAAACTGTACATGCCAGCGATTCTGTATGGGTGCATGCGCAGTAGCAGATTGATAATCGATATTCTCACATCTGTAGTATTGTATTAACTCTGTTGGCTCCACGGTGTGCTTCTCTTTTGTGCGCGAGAACGTTTATGCATGTCGCGCAACGAGAGCGACGATAATTCTTCGCGAGGGTTTACGAACCGTGACCTCGTTTCATTCTCAACCTTGACCCTTGCCAAGATACGCTTTCCTTCGATTTCCTTTTTGCTCGTGTTCTTCTCGTGCGCACGATGACAACGAGACGGGCGTGATTTAAGCAGCTCCGTCCACTTCGTAGCCGGCCCACTGGATTCGTGCGGCATTCGAGATTCGTGCGAGCATTGATAAAACAACGAGCAGAGTCGTGATTTAAATTGCAATTTATCGAGTCGAGTGTAGTCTCGAGAAATCTGATTTTATAAACCGAAATCTCTGAGATGGAAAAATTGAGTTATCAACGAACTGCGGATCCTTACGCAATAATGAAATTGGTCTCCGCCAGTTTCAAGAAGTGTGTCGATAAGAAAGAATGCCTAGAGTACCTCTTCTCGTGATAGTTTACGAACAATTGTTACCTAACACGTTGTGTGCCACGTCAATCACCGGTGACTGACTGTATAAAATATGATAATAAACACAAAAATTTACATTGTTTTAAGTTGTTATCTAAAATTGATATAAAGTCCACTTAATTTTTATTTAATGCGGGATTTTACTATTAATGTACTTGAATAATTTTTCAGAAAACTAATATATTTAAACATTTGCATCGAGTAAATTCTAATGTGCTAGTATTGCGCTTCGCATTGCTATACCATGACACCAGCGCGCGCGGGCTGACGGAAAAATCGTTATAAAACCGCGTGGCACTCAACGTGTTAAAGATGACATCCTCGTGGCCTTTTATTCTTTTGGCGTTTCCGATTTTGTGTTTCGCGTTATCGTACTTCTTGCGAATGCATAAGATCCACAGTTGATTTATCAGTCCTCTATACATTTACACTTTAAAAGCTACAATTCGAAAATGTATTTTCTACAAGATGCTCAAATTAATATTCAACCATAATCTGACAAATTCTGCAGATAAATCGAAGCATAGTGAATGTCAATGGCAGAAACGTTCGATTTATATTTTCTTCAAAATCATCTTGTTTTTATCTGTACATACTGTTGTAAACATACTGTTTACGCTGTCCGCAGTCTTATCACAGTTATATAATTATCCAAAGCAATTCTCGTAATTATAACGGATCGAGGAAACGTCGAATCGATTCTTTTCGATTATTTTTCCATTTCTGATTTTGCATAATATTTTGATTTATCTTGCTGAACCGTTGGGAAATTGTGTAAAATAATGAAAAGCGAACACGAATGTCTTAACAGCTGACTACTATAAAACTAAATCCATTTAGTTTACGAACTTACGAAGATCTGCATGTAAAAATTTAACAAAACTGTTCTTCCTTTCACTAAAAAATAAAAAATGGCTGAACGTTACTGTAATGTCTAAATGAATGTTCTATTGCGGAATGAACTATTCTATCATGTTTATGTTTACCAATGGCTAACAACACGACCGTGACTTTCATTGTACTACTGTTCGTCGAACCTATCTACTGTGAAATCTTGGTGTGTCCTCGGAAAGAAATTAGCGTCCGAGTGTGTGTTGGGAAGTTTTACACCGAAAACATTCCTGCATGTCTGTTCGCCGCTCAGTCACTGTTTCTTCCTAATTCGATAGTGCTGTGGAGGTGAAAAAAGAAAAGTAAACCTCGTATCTGTTTATCTGTCCAACGTGTTTTATAACTTTCTTTCTCACACGCATGCGTTTCAGTGATGCTACAGGTCTACCGAGCATTGGATTCGTCGAAGGCTACGAAAACAACTTCTAGAAACAGGTGATAAAAACACGAAAAAGTTATTTAAACTAAACCGAGTAAAGAAGGTGCTTATGTAATAACATCAACCCTGTATTTTTTTATTTATATTGCACGACGCATCTACAATTTTGATTTTGTTATCGCGATTATCGAATAACTAATTATTAAGTAGCGAAAAGCTGTTCCAAAATATACTAAAAGTTTAAACTAATTTAGTTAGTAAAACTGAAAGTGGAAGGTTTATATTTATTGTAGTGAATGGTTTGTACAACACATTTACAATTTTGATTTTATTGTAGCGATTATCGAATAAGTAATTCATTACTAATTATTATGTATCGATAAGTAACTCGAGAACATCCTAAAAGATTAAACTAATTTAATTAGTAGAACTGAAAATAGAGAGTTTATATTTATCATAGTAAATGGTTTACACAACACATTTATAATATTGATTTTATTATTATGATTATCGAATAATTTATTATCTAGTAATGATTAATTACCGAAAAGCAACCCGCAAATGTCCTACAAGGTTTAACTGATTTCATTAGTAGGATTGAAAGTAAAAAGTTTATAATTATCAAAGTGGGTGGCTTATAACTTTTTAAAAAGTCTAGGAAAATTCAATTTATTAGAATGTGCTCCAACAAAAATGAATTTCGAAAACTAGAGAAACATTAATATCGCTCATCTATTTAACGAAATAATTAGATCGATTTTCCTTGCAATGTTTACAACAGACTTCGTTCGTCTCTTCTTGAAATTGCTCAAACTACTCAGCGAGATTGCTATTCAATGTTTTTCATTACATGCATTCCAGACATGATTGAAAGAGTGGATATAGCGGGTGATAACTCTCGAAACAGCAACCTGTTTTAATGGCATTCAGAGTGTTGTCCGAAATTTACATCTTTCGAGCAGGCGTCGTTGTATTTCTATAATTGTGGCAGAAATGTGTTGTTTTTCAACCATATACATATGTGCCCATAATTATGAAAGTGGTCTAAGTCATATATTTCTTGTTTCGAGATATTTAATGAATTGCATTTGCATAAATTAAAATATATTTTTACATTATGCGATCTTTTTATTTAGAATTTTATTAGTCTTGACTAATGAAAATTTATTATGAAGATGAAATTTTGTGTGAATTTCATAGGGAAATGTTGTTTTTAAAGTTTGAATTGTCTTAGACCATTTTCAAAATTAACTGAATATACTATTAATGACTTAAAGCAATAAAGAACTATGAGTTTTATTTGAAACAATAACTTTAATGAAATAATTCATGCACATTTATCAATGATTCTCAAAATGTAATGCATTTTTATCATTTCGAGTTTTTAAGATTTTTCAAATGTGTCTGAAAAACTGGAGGAATGTATAGTAGTAAACACATAATATCTTTATGTTTTTCTTCCGATGATGGTCTAGTGGTAGTATATAATGAAGTAGCTTAATATTTCCGTATATTTTAGGTCTTCCACATTTAGGTGAAAGACCACTTAGATACTTTATTTTTGACTGAGCCCACTTTCATAATTAACTTAACCCTTTGCACTCGAGTGGTGACTCTGAAGCACCACTAAAATTGTTACAGTACATTTCAAAATAATTTTTATATTATGAATAGTTAGGTTTAAAAAATTATTAAAAGCATAACTGTTGTTGCATGAGTTACTAAATTCAATTTCATATGCATAAAATACATTTTGTCATATAAAATGGAAATGCTATGTGTCAGAAGAGTTGTTTTAGAATTACAGTTAAAAGGGCTTCGAGTGTTATATGAATTCCATATAATGTTGAAATTACAACCACCATCTAATGGTTCATTTTTTACGATATCGTAAAAATTACATTAAATAAATTTAGTTTAAAATAATGCGGTGTAAAATAACTGATAAACTCATTTTTTTTTAATTTTGACTTAGACCACTTTTATAATTATGGACACATATGTATATACGTGTGTAACTTTATGCAAAATTATAAATGTCCAAGATGATTATAAGAAATAGATGTTAAATAAAAATAAATTAGAGATAGTATAGCTATTAAACTCTTCTTTATGTTTCCATATTTTTATATTCTAGCTACACATTTTTTTATGAATATATAAAATTTTCACAGTCTAATCGTGCATCTTGTAGCTTTTGTCTTACGATTTTTAGTTAATAAAAAAATTCAATTTAAGTAAACCGATACAAAGTACTGTTTGAAAAATGATTTATTATGATCAATGAACATTCACATTAATAAATTATTACATTAGATATAAACAAATATACACCTTTACCGCTCTAATAAATATAACTTAAATATTGTTATTATTTGAATATTTATTTGAATATGTTATTGTTATTGTTTGAATAAATCACAAAAATAGATTAGTACAAAGATAGTAAAAGAAAAAGAGGAAAATATATAAATAAATACATGAATTAATTGTTTGTATGGAAACTGTATCCTTTTCGAATTCTTTCACTCAGTATCTGCAAAAAGAACAAATTTTCTTATGTCAATTATGAAATTTCTCGTGACGAACATAGTATGGTAACACAGTCGGTTTTTGTTACCATGCACCTTTATTTGCATTTCTCAAACTTCTACAAACTATGATATAATTGCATAAAGGTCCGTAATCTAATCATAATTTTTTCTGTAACAAACAACCCATTTAGAAGTAATAAATTAGCATCGATACAGTAAAATATATATTTGCAGTGTAAAATCATCTACAAGCGATTCTTATCGTACCTCTCTACAATATTAAACCCTTGGCGTAGTTTGACGAGTCTGACTCCTGATTATGATTTCTAACAACAACCTGTTAAGTAAAGATGTTATTTCGTCCTTTTAAGTCGAAATAAAATTCTGTCTTTTTGCCACTAATATTTAAGTGTTGAAAGAAATGATTCCAATCGAAAATTATTTAATCATTGTAACTGCGAAGGTAAAAGTACTGCAAGGGGTTAATGCAAAACAGTCGCACCTATTATTTGGATCTAACCCTATTATATAAAGTAAAGAATTAATTTTTCAACGCCAGGCAAACTATTGCTATAAAGTCTCGAATAACTTTGTTCAGATCAACGCGAATCCACTTATTGCACCCAACGAAAACAATCAACAATTAAGCTGATAGAAAATTTATAATATTGAGTTTAAAAGGACCTATCACAGATCCTCAGGTAGGAAATTGGTTTCGAATCGAAACTGTTTGGACAGCTAGCAGTCTCCAATGCTCGGTAAACCGGCGCGCCACTCGTCCCCTAGGAAAGCATGTCGGCAATAACCACGAGGCCTGCGACTCACCGTAACCACAGCGTTTCGCTGGGAACAATTAACCAAACGACCATTGGTGTTTTGTTTCTTTTCATCGACGAAGACGGCTTGCAAGAAAACGATTTGAGAGCTGACACGGAGTTCGTCGAAACGCTGAGGGCGAAACGGCAATCGATCTTCGAGAGCACCGACGATAGCACCACCACGCCTAAGGACTCGACCACTGCCTCTGCACCGAGCACAACTCCTGCGAACACCACCCCGAAAAAACCCAATCCTCCGACCAAGCCGAAACCGTCGAGTCCTTCAGCACCTAAACCGAATTCACCAGCACCTAAACCGAGTACACCGGCACCCAAACCGCGTCCACGACCGTCTAAACCGAATTCAGCGATCCAGTCTATACCGAGTCGCCCCGCCACCAATCCTACTACTTTGCAAACAGATCCTACAACACCCGAACCCAACACCTCGCCGTCCGAAGCCACCACCACGCCGAAACCGTCTGACACCGAGGAACCAGAAGAGCCAAAGTCAACGACCCCGAAGGTTGGGCTTGGTTCTCGTATCGATGGGGAGGAGCCTGACCAGGAGCCCTCGGAAGTGAAGAAGCCTCCGGTCAAGCCACTTGCGAGTTCTGCGATGAAACCTGCGACGAATCCTGCAATGAATCCTGCGGCGAATCCTGCGCCTTCTGGCTATCCTCAGAACGGTTACATGCCCCAGTCCACCTTCCCGAACTTCTCTCCATTCTCGTCACCTTATAACCCTTACGGTGATCCTACTTTCAACTCTATCCCAGGTCCTAACAATTTCGCCTGGACCGGAACCAGCCAAGGACAAGGAGCGGCTGGGTCCTTCGCTTCAGCTGGAGCCTCTTCTGGAGCTTCTTCCTTCGGAGGTGGCTATGGATATGGTGGAAGCACACCCAATCAACCGTCGTTGGCTGATCGAGGAGCTTTCGTCGACAATACCCCTAACGTCGGCAATACGCCTAACTACGGCTATACGCCGAACTCGGGCTACCCGAACACCGGCTACGCACCGAACACGGGTAGTGTTGGGGGATTTGGTTTCAGTGGAGTAGGTAAATGATCCGAGAGAAGGCGATCCTGTGTGCATGCTTCAATGATCTGCGGTCTCTCAGCGCAGAGATTAACTTTAGGATCTATGAATAGGGATAAGCCTTCGTAGCTCTATGACAAAATTAATTCTTTAAAATTGATTTTGGAAAATTTATTTGAAAAATTCATTCTTTAAAAGTGATTTTGTAAAATTGATTTCATAAAATCAATCCTGTAAAACCGATTTTGTAAAATCAATTCTGTAAAATTAATTTACAATGTCAATGCATAAATTGACTTTGTAAATTGATCAGATTGAATTTATTCTGGTTCTCATGGTGCATGTGTCTTGGAAAGATTATCAGAAGATAAAGCCAAATCAGTTTTTGCTGGGGCATATCTTGCGAGTCTGTAGTATCGTGTATTGTGCCGTGTTGTGTACTTTTTGAGATTCTGGAAAGTTCGTTCGGCAGACTCGCAGCTTTCGTTTCGCGTACAATTGCATGAGTTACTTTGTTCGTCTGTGAATGCCTGCATTGTCTTTGGACGCTGTTCACATGCACTTCGCTTTTTACAGGCACAGGCTTACCATTCCAGGATCCTAACGCTTTTGTGTTCCCGGAATTCAATCCGGAGGCTTTCCAGAGACAAATGGAGGAACAATTCAGGCAGCTCCATAATCAGTTCCAGAAACAACAACAGGCGTAAGTAAAAGAAAATAATAGACGTTTTTAGAACGATTTTTCATGGGACGCCAATGAAATTGTCACTCATGTGTCCTAATTCGTCTGCGGATTTCCGTGCAAAATAAAAGTGATCCACACGAGTTGAGCCCCACACCCTTTAACCCTTTGAACTCGATTGGTGACTCTGGCATCACTAAAATCATTCCGTCACCTTCTAAAATAATATTTATAGCAACAAAGTTTCATTTTGAATAAATTATTAAAAATTAAAGTTTTGCTAAGAATCGCAAGAGTTAATTCGGTATATATAAAATACACTTGGTCGCTTAAAATGGAAATACTGTACAGCAGATGAATTATTTCAGATTTACAGTTAAATGGCTTCGAGTGCAAAGAGTTAATATTTTCAATATTCATTTAATGGTTTCATTGTTATATACTGCACCCACTCATTTTCGTTACACAAATATAAAATAAAATCATAAAATAAAAGCATATCATGAAAGCATAACATTCGCAGTCTAATCGCAATCATTGTGAACGAATTAAGCTCAAGTGATAATATGTAATAAAAAATAGGATTTACAAGGTTACGACAAATTAAACTGAAGCGTTACTTTGTTGACGGTGATTATGATATAATAATACTTTCCAATTCAATACATTTCGTAATTACTATACTGCGCATTTTATGGATTTGTGGTGCACCCGAGTAAATTAATCACGAAAGAATAGAATTAATGCATTGTTTGTAACTCATTAAAGTCATTAATAGGTTAGAATAAATGCTTTTATAGCTCTGTTTTCTTACAGTTAATGTGGATAATTCTTGTTTCGCATAAATATCTGCTGTCTAGTAATCATGATTTAATATGCTTGTTACTGTTATTTGTGAATAGGAAGATTGTATTTATGTTGAAATTATTGTATTTTTAGGCTTTTCGAGACTGCCAATCGCATAGGAACCGATGGTTTTTCGGGTTCCCACCCCGGTGGTAATACTGCTGTCTCCAGCATTAGTCTTGGACCGCAGGGTGGTTATCAAGCTGGTGCTATCCATCCGGTATGATCAATATTTTGTTTTAGATACGATTGAATTATTTTAATCACCATTATTCCACAAAATTGTTAATTATTGCCGACAAATATAATCCACGGCTTTAGCCTCGTGTGGAAGTTTATTTTACTTTTCTACTTAGGAAAATTAGGAGATGGTAAAAAGTGTCTTTCGTACAGTAAGACGTCCACTGTATACAAGACGAAGCAAGAATATTGCTTTGGCGTATCATTTCCTTCACAGTCACCGCGATTAGGAATTTTTCAATTGGTACAATTTCTTAGAACGGATAGGACATTAATGTTTATACCGTGCCTGAATTTAATTTAATACTTAAATATTAATAACAAGGGATTAGAATCTTATTCCAATTTTAAAGGACGGAATAACATCCATATTTAATTATTCGTTACTAGTAATTTCCATCACGAGTCGGACTCGTCAAAGTACGGCAAGGGGTTAATTTTAGTTAACGTATCCATCCTTTTGTATTTTACTTTGCGCGAATGTAAATGCGCAAGTGTAACCTCGTCACGAACGATTCAACGTCATTAAATTCAGTACGGCTAAAGCGAATTCAATTTTATTTAATCGGTACTTCAATGGCGTTTTAACGTCAGATAATTGCCCGTAATAAAAGTACAGTTCCAAATGATCGAATTTTATTGACACAAGATGATTGTTGATATAAGAACAGCGAATTCGTAATAAGTTAACGAATCTAAACTGCGGGCTGCT
Organism: Augochlora pura; assembly: GCF_028453695.1. Taxonomy (NCBI): domain Eukaryota; kingdom Metazoa; phylum Arthropoda; class Insecta; order Hymenoptera; family Halictidae; genus Augochlora; species Augochlora pura. The sequence goes on along the minus strand of NC_135774.1, from coordinate 19,351,822 downwards.
ACAACGCGATGAATAAATAATAATCTGCTTATTTTGTGAAAGGGTTTAATTAGCCCGGAAGACAATAAGTATGAAAAAGTGTTATATTCATTCAAATATCGTAACAAAGTGAGAAATAATTATAACTGAAATTGTTGCTTTAAACAGCGTTTATAAGTATAGAGCAGACTTTGCACACTTTCATGAAACACTAGTCTGCAAGTCTTGTAAAGATATCTTGTAAAATAGCTGATTAATAGACAATTAACTGCAACAATTACGTTTAAATATAACTCTATTAAATGTTAGAAAAAAAATGAAATACTATATTCACGGCTGCAATGAAGAGCTACAAAATTAATTTTAGAAGCTAAACATTAAACCTGCATTTACTTAAACGTTTAAATATTGATAACAAGGGAACAGGATATTATTTAAATTTAAACGAACGTGATAAGATTTATACTGGGCTCGTTAATAAAAATCCCATCGATAGTAAGACTCGTTAAAGTATAGCAAGGGGTTGAATAATAAATAATTTTCGAAACGATATATGGGAAATAATAAGGTTAGACAAATTATTTCCGTATCGGAAAGCGAGAAAGTTTAGTCATTATCATTGGAATTATATGTCACTTTGAAAGGATTTATTCGATAGTAACTATATTTAATTTTGCAGGCTGCGCCGGGAGTGCAATCCAGATTCGGCGAAGACATTCCAGCACCTTCTGGAAACAGTTACGGGGTATTCTCCAGCTCGAGCTCGAAAACCGTGATCGGGCCAGACGGCAAACCGATTTCTCACAAAACGTCGACGACCGGCGTGAACGACAATGGGAATATCAGTTACCACACCGTCAGAGATTAAATCCTTCGTCGCCGATCGAGGATGTAACACTAATTAACCGCTTTCTACCGAACCGTTTTGATAACGAGCAACATCCTTTGGTCTTCTTTATCCTCTCCGAACCGAGATTGTAATCGTTGTAACTCAGGGTCCTATACGATACTTCAATTACTTGTCAAATATACTTACATCAATGCCATAGAAATACTCATCTATTTAAGTGCAACTCGAGCCGTGGAGCGCCTAATGTCGTATGTAATTATTTGTTAGCCGAACAGCTTATCGCCACCTTAAGCGAAGTGATCGCTAGGTAAATCTCACGTTACGAGACGATTATTATGCAGCGTATGAATATTCTCAATGAAAATCAAGAAGGGTTGCTGCTGTAAACGATAAATCAGGGACTTTGGAATACAATTAAAATTCATTTAACCAGCTCACGCTGGAACCACTTTGAAATGTTAAATACGAAGCGTTGTCGACAATAAAAATTGACTATCCAACCGGTATATTAATATTAATATTTGGTTGCTATAGGACAGAGACGTTGTGTTTATTTATTCGTAGAATTTTGTCTCGCGCTATAATTTCTACGTCGAAGTGATTACGCTAATTAATTATTTAATATCCGGCAACGATGTAACACGTTTAATTTTATTTAAATGATTTACAAGTTAGTTCTTAAATATATCTATTGTTTAACAGCGTCTGTATTTTATTGAACTGGTCAACGATATTTAACGAGAAGAAAATACTACAATCGAGATCGGTGGGATTCTATTTGTTGCGGCCTTGGGTATTGCTCAGCGGTGGTTCTATCTTGTCATCGATAACGGGTGCAGCTGCTGGCCGTCCGCCATATTGTGGAAATTGTCTGCCTGCAAATTGCACCGGAACTTGGTAACGCCACGTAATTTGTGGCCTCTGGAAGGTTCTTCCACCTTGATACCAAGGTTCGCTGTCTTGGAAACGTGTTTGTATCTGTAATAAATCGTTTCCTTATTTTATTTAACAACACTTCGTAGAATTGCCAATCTTTTATGGAGGCTGTTGATATTTAAAAGATATCTCGATACTTTGAGTAATATGGGTTACAGCATCGTCTTCGTCAGGATATGATACTAATTGTGTGCTCGTTTTCTCGTAATAAAGAATACATGTTTATAGCATAACCTAATCTCGCTTAATTATGTTACAATTACGCGGTAGTCCAAGAAATAATACTAGTAACCAAACTGTGGATTTTTATGCAATTTCTCATTTTTCTATGTTACTTCACAAAGATTATTTATTGTTATAGGTTTCTACAATACTTGATCTATTAGACAAAACTTGATTAAATTTATAATAGTATTACAAATTACATTTATAATATTTTTAAATAATATTACGATATTTATTTATAATATTGTTAAATAATATTATAATATTAATATATATTTATATAATATTTAGTTGTAATCATGTTTTGTCTACATATTTAGCTAGGACATGGGGAAAACCCCGTGACGAAACGCATGCACGACTCCAACTGCAGGCAGGCATTGCTCTCATATATGTTAGTGCATATTTCCAACAAAATTAAAGAAAAGTTTGTTCTGTCAACTAAACGATTACCCATCATGAAAATAAGATGAAAATGATATTAGAAACATGGTTACTTTATACTACTGTTGCAGTTTATAAATCTGTGCGTGCCATAATCTTTTGAAAATTAATATCAATAAGTTGCTGTTAGAAACAACAAAAAGATTAATAGATCTATATCTGATATACGTTTTAAAAATTGATGAATAAAGCTGAGAATGGTGGTAAATATCATTAATTAATCGTATGTTAGTTAATACTGTTAAATTAATACTGATTGTTCGCTAATTAGTTCGCTTCTGTAGATTTGTTGGTTTGTGTATTTCAGTGAGAAATACACAAATTTATTAAAGGTTCAAGAAAAAAGAAAAGATCAAGATTAAAATTGCGAGCAATATGTAAAAGCTATTATAATGATTGTAATTATGATCTTCTCTTGTAATTCTGAATACTTTTTATGTAACGTAAGAAATATGTTTTGTGCAAAGGTGTAAACTACTTTTAGAATCTTCCAGTAATCACTTAAGATATTACCTCAGTACACCTGAGCAAAAGGATATCTAAAGCAGCACGCTATAACTTGTTCATTATAATTTTCTACTGTTTTATTCATTATCTGAGTACAAGTTCTGTATGCTCACGCTTTCATGAATTAATACGGCATTTGTTTACGGTATTTAGAGACCATAAATTACATCTGTTTACTACGAGTATCTCGCCAAGCGGTTATACATTTCAACGAAAAGATTAAAATAATTTAAAGATACCTACATATTAATTCAGATTGGAATAACGATCAAAAACGTAATAGAAAATATTATCTGCTGTTTTTTCGTGCAATTTTTATTTTATATAAATATCTATAATTTCTATTTCATAATAAGTAAGCACACCGTGGATCTTTATGCAGTTGTAGCGTTTGCTGATTTTTAATATGCGACAGGACGTACTAATTAACAAAGTCTAGTCGAAGGTCGAAGCAAACTTTTTTTTCATTTTAATTTATATGAAATGACGTATGGCATGAAAATGTGAATTTGCATAAAAATTTATAGGACAATAACAAGGAATAAAAATATGTTAGCTAAAGTTAATGATAATAATGGTATATATATACTATATAATATAATAATAATAGTAATACTAATATATAATATAATAGTAATAATTTTGTGAAAGAACGGCAAGCAAAAGATTTTATACGTGCACGTTATTAAAGATACACTCAGAATTACCTGTGGGATATTGTTGCGTAAGTATGTCGCTGGTCTTGAGGCTACGACAGGGTGATCATGCGAATCTTCTACGCCTCGCACGCCATCGACAACCGGAATTTCATTGACCTTTGGATCAGTCTCAGACTTCGTTATTATTCTGAGGTGCAAGTCGGTTATGACGTTACCATCACCATCCTGGTTCGACGACATTGACACTTTGCAAACACTATTTTGGCAGCCTTCCAGGCTCGGTTTGATTTCTTTCCCGTTGATTATGATCTGGATATTATTTATAATATCCAACAGTTGCTTCGAATTATCCTGGAAACATGTTTCGCGTACTGAGAAATAGAAAACAAGTCGCTGGTTCTTTTTATTCTGATTATTAACAGTTCGTAATATTTTATAACACATGCGATGAAATAATACATTGTTCTGTGTTACCTTTTTCATTTTCAATTAATTGTTAATAGCCCATTTACAATATATTATTACCAAATTAAGGAGTTTTATGCACAATAGAAGTTGTCTACGTCCACTTCGATTAATAAAATGTAAATAATTCGTTTAATAGTAATATAATAATAAATCGTTTAATAGCCTTAAATAGATTAGAAATTTTCTTAATCTTTCTACTATTTTATTATACTTCGACTACTGTTATAAATACTTAAACTCCGTGAACTAATAATTATCGTAATCGAGATGATGAAGTACATACATTACAAATGCAATGTTATTTGATATGTCAATTAAGTTAAACTATTGACAGAAAAAGCGCTATTATATTTCTTTTATAATTGACAATACATAGTAAATTTACAGTCAAGCAATAAAAGACTGAAAGAACAAAGAATAAATTTAGAATTGAAAAGTTACTTAAATACAATTATAGAAATCCCAGTGCAAGTTTATTGTTCTCCACTTTGTTTTTATTCCTGTCATAAAAATGGTCTTACACACATAACGACCTCGAACAGCTCCACTGTCAGATACGTGTGATCAATTTATGTCTCTGAATTTATGATGTTGTGCCGAGCTTCCCGTAAATCCATAGCCAACCAGAGGTTTTATGATGTCGGCCATCAAATGGGAATAAAGAACGTCTGACATGCCCGAAAGTTCAGCGGTTTACCGAAACTATAAATGTCGATGGTAAAATTCGTGTAAATGTTTGTCGTGAGTGATGTACATTTTATACCTGCCCGACTGTTTTGTTAACACAACAAAATACAGAAACACAGTTGAATTGGTATGTAACAAATTCTATTTTATTTACGACACAATTTGATAAAATGCATATTATGGCGTAAATAGAAAAGAAATACCATCTAATAAAAGAGAGAAAGAGTAAATATGGAACTTTGATAAATATAATATGGATTAGGATATTTAGGTTCAGTTAAGAAAAGTGATCTTGCGAATTGTTTTCTCAAGAACTGCGAGGCTTTAATTACACAATACATCTGTGTTTAGTTTAGATTTAGTTTGGAGATTGTGTCACAATTCTTTTATTTAAAAATATTACAAATATAAATTAATTACGAAGTCTTAGATCATCTATTGCAGTATCTATCAAAAGTTATTTTTCTTCTATTTTTCTTCTTATTTTGATATTTCTTCCATCGATGAAACACGATCATTTATATTATTAAACTCACAATTTTCCACTAGTCAATATTTCGATACATACACAAGCTAACAGCAAAATCACGTTTTAACACTAGAACTACCAAGGGGGGTCAAAATGACTTGTTTGACATTTTTTAAAATTATAACTCATTTCCGATTTATTGTGACACGTTACTTGTGACACGACCTTTAGTCGTAAGAGAAAATATTTCAAACTCAAAGATATGTCAACAACCAAAAAATGTTTTTCCTACGACTTACACTGTTTGACTTGGTCATTATTTGCAGTATTTATTGCAGGCAAGTTTCCACAAATTACTTTCAGTCGATCATTTTATGCATAAGTATTTTATAAAATTTTGCTATTATATTACTATTATTATTTAGGTTATATTCAATTTTTGTCCATAAAAATAAAAAATATATAAAAACTAAAAATTGCTGTCTTTTCTTAAATGTCTTGGTAATTTAAGAAACAAGTCATTTTGACCCCTCCGGTAGAAGTATGTATACCTCAATCGTCGGTAGTTCTAGTGTTAAGGAATCGTTGTAAAGGGGATGCTTCAATCTTTAAGTTTGCAATAACATTTTTTAAACAGTGCTCTCTTCGCAAAGAAATAATCTACAAAATAATAATCAATGAAAAGATTTTATTTCATGAAATGATTACAACAATTTCTTTAAAGCAACGACGTGTAATCTAAGGATCTGATGAATTAAATTTAACTTCATAAATATTTCAATTATAAAAGAAACGTGTCATTTGAAATAATATTTCTCATAATGCTGTTTGAGATAATATTATTTCAAATGAGATAATATTTCAAATAACGTGTATAAAAATAACAATGAAATAAAATAACTTGCTATGTGAAATGATATTGCAGACAACGTCATTTCAAATCTACTCGGGTCTGACTTATAATAAATCGATTTTTCAATGCTTTAACAACCGTTGCCTGCTGAATCAACCTGATTTTTAGCGAAGAAACAAATGTGCCCATAATTATGAAAGTGGTCTAAGTTAAAATTTAAAAAAAATGAATTTATAAGTTATTTTGCACCACATTATTTCAAACTAAATTTATTTAATGTAATTTTTACGATATCGTCAAAAATGAACCATTAGGTGGTGGATGTAATTTCAACATTATATAGAATTCATTTAGTGTTAATTATGAAAGTGGTCTCAATCAAAAATAAAGTATCTAAGTGGTCTTTCACCTAAATGTGGAAGACC